>NC_085140.1:349559602-349728740 GCF_024139115.2 Armigeres subalbatus | reverse complement strand
CATTTGATGCAAAATATAACACAACTGAAACGAAGTACAATTTGATCAGCTTGTTGCGACAAATCAGTTGAGGATAAAGTGCCCGAAAAATGAGTGACATTTTTTACACGATTTTTCGTATGATTTTTGTGTTTTGGCCATAACTTTTTGAGTCCACATAGTCCGATTAGGCCCAATTTCAAATAAGAAACAATGGGACCCAAGGAGTTCTGCGTCGAGATACAACTTGTTGCGAGCAAATCAGTTGAGGATAAGTTGCCCGATAAACCCTGAGTGACATTTTTTTTTACACGATTTTTCGTATGATTTTGTGTTTTGGCCATAACTTTTTGATCCCATAGTCCGATCTGGCCAATTTCAAATAGGAAACAATGGGACAGGAGTTCTGCGTCCGGAATGCAACTTGTTGCCGAGCAACGATCAGTTGAGGATAAGTGCCCGAAAATGAGTGACATTTTTTACGCGATTTTTTCGTATGATTTTGTATTTTGGCCATAACTTCTGAGTCCCATAGTCCGATCCTGGCTTCCAATTTCAAATAGGAAACAATAGAGGACAGGATTCTGCGTCGGAGATGCAACAAATTATTTGCGAGCAAACGTCAGTTGAGGATAAGGTGCCGAAAAATGAGTGACATTTTTTTACGCGATTTTTTCAAATGAGTTTGTATTTGGCCATAACTCTCGATCCATAGTCCGATCTGGCCAATTTCAAATAGAGAACAATGGGACGGGATTCTACGTCGAATGCAACTTATTTGCAGAGCAAATCGATTGAGGATGAAGTGCTGAAAAATGAGTGACATTTTGTTTAGGTAGTTTTGCAGCACACACACGCATACACACACACATACACACACACACACACACACCCACAGACATCACCTCGATTCGTCGAACTGAGGCCATTGGTATAACATAACTTTTAAGGTCTCGGGCCTTCTATAAAAGTTTGCATTTTGGAGCGATCATATAAGCGCTTTACCGTATACTTGAAGTATACGAGAAAGGGCAAAAGAGAAAGACAAAATAGATTTTAAATATCGAAGCCTTACCTATAAAACGTCCTAATCTCGTCCGAGAGCAATCTAAAAGAAATTTAAACTATTTTAAGTAATATAGTGACAGTTATCATAGCTAATGTGCTGCCGTGAATCGCATATCTGTCCCATCTTTGCTGGGTTTCCTATTCATATGGGGACAATATGCGATTCGACGACTGATCATTCTTAAACGATAATGGTTATTAACTGCGTTGAAATAAATAAATTTGTTCGAAAATTAGACATTCTATAAACATGAACTTGCAAATGGGGGCCCCAATATGGGTCTAAGCACATACTGAAGGACATAGTTCTAGTATTCAGAAACATATTTTCCATTGCTGATCTAATCATTTAAAAGTTTACTTTTTGAGCATAAAGAATGTTAATTTTTAATTAAAATGTATATTTTTTGTCTTTAAAAAAGCAATACACGGACGGCTTGTTTTCATATGAAATTGCAGACATTTTTAAATGTAGTGCCATTTCTTAATCAAAAGCATAAAATCCTTTTTTATTCAATACAATCATTGACATTAAACTTATCTATCTGTGTGTAATTTAATATTGTGGATCAAAACAATATTTATTGTAGAATTTAAAGGTGACCCATCTTGCCTCGCTGTTTGACCCACCCATCTTGCCACGGCATTTTTTGATTGACAGAAAAATAGACTTCTACTTTAATGACTCAAAATCAAATAAAAAAGTAGAATTTTTGTTATTTCATACCCCTGGCTTCACAGATTACTTAGAGGTATTTTTATAGAATCCACAAGGGCAGCCTTGAGGATTATGTCCAAGGAAGCGACAGTCCCTCCCCAGGCCATCTCACCTGCGAGTTGTTAGCGCCTGCCCTAGGGGATTGTGGTGGGGTTTGACGAGGTGGGCCCTGTTAAGCCTCTATAAAAAGCTGCATGAATCCGCAAGTAAGAAGCTCCGCCAAAGCGACCGTGTGCCGCTCTCAAAGCTGCACAAGCCCAGAATCCTGGTGTTAGGTGGGACGCCAAAACAGCCCCTGACACGACGGCCCTCCGACAAGACAGGGAGGTTTTGCACCAGGCCCAATAAGCCGCCTTTAAAAACAACTATTACGAACAACATATAGAAGATAATACGACTCGATACAATCGCTTGCAACGGCAGGCGACGAATAAAGGATTACGATTGGAAAGGCTTGGAACACTTGGAACTGCAAGTCGCGCAGGAAGCTTCGCGAGTTGCGACAGATAATCTACGATTAATTACATCCCCGCAACTTCGATGTCGCCAGCGCTGCAGAAATCTGCTGGACAGGACAGAGAAGTGTGGAAAAGCTGGCATCGAGCGGCTACCTTCTACACCAAAGCTGTGGCACCACCAACAGGCGCTGAGAACCGGCTTCATAGTGCTGGAAAGATGCGCCAACGCTGTGATTGGGTGGCAGCCAATCCAACGCCAAGGATCATGTACAAGCTTCGAGGGATAAAGGCCGTTTCTTCCGCTATAGCATCATCAGCAACGTGCACTGCCCCACGAAGGAGATCCGACGTCGAGAAAGAAGCGTTCTATGCGCAGCTGGAGCAGACCTTACGATGGATGCCACTGCGGGACATCAAAAAATCGTCATCGGAGACATAGCGGTTGCGCTCAGGTAGGAAGGAGAAATGTATATAGACCGGTCATCGGACCGGATAGTCTGCATACCGTATCGAACGACGACACGGCCAACGATGCATAAACTTTGCAGCCTCCGCCCGGAATGGTAGTCAAAGCACTTTCTTCCGCATAAAGAATATCCACAAGGCCACATGAAATCACCTAATCAAGTAACGGAAGAAACCAAATCGACCACGTTCTAATCGACGGCAAATTCTTCTCTCGAAACATCACGAACGTGCACACTTACCCGCAGTACGAATGTTGAATCCGACGCACTACCTCATTTGCAGTATATCTGCGCTTACAAAACTCTCGACGGTGATCAACACGCGTCAGGTCGTCTAACCGCCAGCTAAACTGTTAGGCGGCTACAAGACGGTAGAACTAGCCCAAGACTACATGCGCAGCAGCTGGAAGTGGCACTCCCAACGGAAAAGAGCAGCTGGGCGCAGCATCTCTTGAAAGATGGCTGGAGAGATATTCGATCCGCCATTGGAAGCCACCGCAACCGTTTTACACTAGGCACGGTGGCTCCGAGATCAGAAGAAACGACTGGTATGACGGCGAATGTGAGCAGTTAGTTGAGGAGAAGAATGCAGCTATAAAGCCGGCAGATGCTGCACCTATTTTGTAAGGGCCACGTGTCACAGCCCGATATGTGGAGACATAAAGCAGGAACCTTCTTATACAAACGAGCGTGAGGTGATCCAAAAGGTGGCAGCAGCACTTTAAAGAAGAGCACCTGAGATGACGATATGGCAGACAACGGTGGCGGTATGGTAATGAACCTAGGAGCACGCGCGCAGGACATGGCCTTTGAACTTCCGGCTCCGAGATCTCCAGGAAATCAGGGAGAGATCAGCCGGCTGAAAAACAACAAAGCCCCTGGGTTGACCCAACTGCCAGGAGGCTGTTTTAAACACGGTGGTGAGCTGCACTAGCTAGAGCCGCTGCACTGGGTGATTATCAAGGTTTGGGAGGATGAGGGATTCTGCCGCAGGAGTGGATGGAAGAAGTGTCGTGTATCCCATCTACAAAAAGGGCGATAAGCTGGATTGTAGCAACTACCGCGCACAATCACATTGCTGAACGCCGCCACCACAATGTCACTCTCCCAAATTTTATGCCGCCGACTAACACCAATTGCAAAGAGTTCGTTGAGGCAGTACCAGGCGGGTTTATGGGCGAACGCTCCACCACGGACCAGGTGTTCGCCCATTCACTGAAATCGCTGCAGAAATGCGCGCCAAATACAACGTGCCCGCATCATCCTGTTCATCGACTTCAAAGCCGCATATGATACAATCGATCCGGGACCAGCTATGGCTTGGCTAATGCACGAACACGGTTTTCCGGATGAAACTGACACGGTTGATCAAAGCGACGATGCTGGATCGGGTGATGTGCGTAGATTCCGAGTTTCAGAGGCATTCCTCGAGTCCCTTCGAAACCCGCAGAGGGTTACGGCAAGGTGATGGTCTTTCGTGTTTTGCTATTCCAACAGCGCTTTGAAAGGGGGTAATACGAAGAGCAAGGGATGCTTTAACAAAGAGTGGTACAATTTTCAATAAGTCCGTCCAGCTATTTGGTTTTCGCCGACGACATAGATATTATGGCACGTAACTTTGAGGAAGATGGAGGAAGCCTACATCAGACTGAAGAGGAAGCTAAGCGGATCGGACTAGTCATCAACACGTCGAAGACCAAAGTACATGATAGGAAGAGGTTCAAGGAGGAAGACAATGTGACGGGCCACCCACCGCGAGTTTGCATCGGTGGTAACCAAGAAATCGAAGGTAAGTAAGAAGAATTTGTTGTGTACTTGGGCTCACTGGTGACTGCCGAAAATGACACCAGCAGAGAAATTCGGAGACGCATGATAACGGCTGGAAATCGTACGTACTTTGGACTCCGCAAGACGCTCCGATCGAAAAAGGGGATTCGCCGCCGTACCAAACTGACAATCTACAAAACGCTAATTAGACCGGTAAGTGTCCTCTACCGGACACGAGACCTGGACGATGCTCGTGGAGACCAACGCGCACCAGGTTTTTCGAAAGGAAAGTGCTGCGTACCATCTATGGTGGGGTGCAGATGGCCCGGACGGTACGTGGAGAAACGAATGAACCACGAATTGCATCAGCTGTTGGGAGAACCATCCATCGTTCACACCCGCGAAAATCGGACGACTGCGATAGGCCGGGCACGTGGCAGCAGAATGTCGGACAGTAACCCGGTGAAAATGGTTCTCGACAACGATCAAACCAGGCACAAGAAGGCGAGGTGCGCAGCGGGCAAGGTGGATCGATCCAGGTGGAAGATACGACTTGCGGACCCTCCGTAGAACTGCGTGGTTGGCGACGTATAGCCATGGACCGAGCCGAATGGAGAAGAAGGCTCGTTTCCTACATCGGAAAATTAGAAATTCCATCAGTTGCACCTTCTACTATCTATCACATTGGCAAGACGGACCTCTGCCTCTCCAACCTAAACCAGAAATTCCATGGCAAATTCCGCATGTGAACTCGTGGCAAGTGCAGAGGGTATATTCGGCTTTTGCAGATGGGCAGGTGATTGCATCATCATTTCCTCCCCCTTCCCCACATTGTGGCTTGCATTCTGACGTGGCAGTACTTGTACATTGAAGATGTGTGCCTAGTCCCAAAGCAAACATCTGTTGGTTCCCTGTGCAAAGAACAGCTGATCTGGTCATAATGAGTATGCCCAACTACTGAAGCAGTCAATCAAGCTCAAACTCAGAAACTATTCCGTAGAAGAACAGGATCAATTGGGTATGCAAGCTCTGTCCCCACGTTTTTTCAACGTTTGTTACGTTTTCAATGTTTGTTATATTCAAACTAGATAATCAAATTTTTATGCATGATTAGAAACCTTAAGACACTGATCGCGTACTATAAAGAACAATTTCTGTTGTAATGCGTGAGAACGAGAACATGGGGTGTTGCCCAAATCATTCCTGTCCCTATATCGGTTCCTGATTCCAACGACGTTTAGCGTGTTTATTCCGGCTCCTTCATGGGGGGTAAGAGATTTCCATTCATTTTATCTGGTGTTTTTTCCTGTTTCAAATTCAGCTAAATCTGAATTTAATCCGGACATTGTGTGAATTTCGAGTAGTTAGTAGTAGAAATAGAAATCAGATTGAATACTTAAAAAAAAAATACCGGAACTCAGTCGATCTCCGAATTGCCGATTAGCTTTGACAAACTATACTGCCAGAAGTTACGTAACTTATGTAAACGTCCATATTTATTAACGAGATATCAGTTAAAATAAGCTTTTACGATCATGTTCGTCAATTTATTTTACCGATACAAATTGTCGTTTAAGTGTGTATTCCTCCCGTAATTCATCCTTAAATTGGTTCAGGAATTCCCCCTGCAATTCCTTCAGGGATTTCAACAGTAAATTCTTCAGGAATTTCTTCAGGAATTCTGCTATGTTTTTCTCAGGAAGTTTTTGCAGGAATTCCTCGGAGGATAATCCTGACGGAACTCCTCCACTAATTGCTAAAGAATTTCTTCTTTCTTTGCTCCAGAAATTCCTCCAAGTTTTTTCCCAGAATTCCACCATAAATGTCTCGAGGCATCCCTCAGGGAAATTCACCCTTACGAACTCCAATAGTAATTCCTCCGAGAATTTTGTCGAGAATTATTCTGCATATTTCTAGTGAAATAATAGTTTTTATGTCAGTTATATTTTAGCATTCCCTTAAATGAAATTCCCTACAAATTCCCTTCTTAAACATTGTAAACTAATCTAGAGTTACCAAGAGTACGTTGGTTCCTACCCACCTCTTACTAACTGTATAATGAAATGATGTTGAATGTATATATCACAAAGAAATCATGGCTCCGTTAAGTTACACGGATGATCCTACCAAATAAACTGACCATTACAAGTTCTGACTTGCACGACGAGGTGTTCATCATCAGATGTCTGCGGTCAGAGCCGTAGTTTTGGACTCTCATTTTTATGAAAGAAAATGATCAAATTGTGTTAATGGTTGGTCGGTATGGTTTTGAAAACGCTGCTGTACCTGGCAGGTCAATAAAATCTAACGATCAGGGAGTGGGGCGGTCGTCTTCGAACTTGGGGCCGAAGTCCACTGAATCAAATGATGCTACCAATAAACAACATATAAAGCATTTTCTGACTACATTGGGAGTATCTTTGTCTCTGAAAAAAAATGGATTGGCAAAGAAAGCCTAAGAAATTTGAAAAACCAACCACTTAATTTGAGATTAGTATACCATCATTGCTGTAAACATTTTGGATCCAGAAGTCTCTCGGTGAACGGTTGCTAGCAGCAAAAAATGAAATCAATCCTAACCATCGAATATCCAATAAGTTATCAATAGGATATCAAATTCCATGTCTTTTTATAGACTTTTTGAATTGAACACATCCAGATTTTTTAACTTATGGGATTTCAAAGTTGTTCCATTTTCTCATTAGGAGTAAATATTGATTTTGACGCCCCTCAAAAGGTTGACCACACCTCTTGACAGGGATCAACTTCCAACGAACCGAACGCTGCCTGCAGTTGGATAATTCAAGCCTAGACATGTATATTCTCTCAACTGAATATCAAATACCAGATCCACAGGCTTCCTCACTGCCGTATTCGAGACGAATGTCTATTTCTATGAAGAAGGAATCCTTATCTCCACCACTTCCTTATTCCGGAAAACGCGCGAACTTTACCTTAAAAATCCGGACAAACGCCTACTTCCAAAGAAGGGATCACATTAACCATTGCCTTAATCCGAACTTGGCAAACGCTTACTTCTAAAGAAGGGATCCACATCAACCATTGCCTTAATAATCCGGAAACACGCTTGCGTTTAGAGGGTAGCATCATGCCCATCATTGCCTTGAAGGCTCTATAAACCGTAATCATCAATTTGATGATGAAGATAATTTTGTTCTCATTCGCACCTAATACTAATGCAATTTTAAGCCCAAATTCAATATTTCACTGCTATTCACTCCTAACTTACACTCTGTCAACGTATATTTCATGGCATTGACTTTTTCATCGCATAAGATTTTTCACTCCACCTAGCCTAATTAATTATCCAATTAATTGACTAAAAAGCACTTAAAACTGCTTTTTTCCCTAGACAAATTTCTGATTTTACTAATTATACACACCAACTCCAGAACGATCGAGACACACACATACACATGCACTCCAGTTTTTTTCCACTTGTTACTTTTCTCGCCGTTCCTCTTGATTTTATCACAACTAAACATAATTCACTACCTTACTTTCACTTTTGTCTTTGATGTTGAACACCAATTTCTTCACTTCATTGTATCAGAAAAACCAACGCAAAAACTGCTTAAAAAATTTGGAAATGTGAAGAGAGACAAATTTGACAGCCGTATTATGAATGTTGCAAAATTCAGAACACCCAAATTTGCACTACCGCATTAGGTGAAATAATTGGCGCTCAAAATCCTGGCTCAACCAGCAACTTAGAAATATCAAAACAATACATCGAATATGCTGGTCGACACGCAAACAACTTTATGCATATACAAAGAAAGAATCATCATTTCATCGTTTGCAGATTTTATTTGATCAAATAATTACTGCGGTTTGTCGAATTAATCAAATCAACCAGAAAAAAGAAAAAGATTATGCAAGCTTCTGTTGGCACAGTGGATAATGGTTGACATTTAATTTCACCATTACCATTCATCCTACCATGCAGTCAAAAAACAAAAATACGGCAGCCGCAGCAGCAGCCACGACCAAACAGACGACAGCACATACTTTTACTATTTTCTCCCCAGTCAATGTTTTCGTAGAATAATTTCTCAACGCGCATATAGCCAGTTTTGGTGGCAAATATTTCGTTATTCATATGCTTACTTATTTTACAGATTGGAACTAATAAATCAGTATCTACGGCTAGCACTCTTTCAAGGCTGTGTGCCACAGCCTAATTCAGCTCGATTCTGTTCTATTTGCACTGCGCACAAGAAAGTGTGGATGGATGGCACGAGACTCACGCAGCAGCAAACAAACAGTCTGCGGGTGAAGAATAAAAAAGACTTAATTTCGTCTTACATTTATTTGGGAAACTGTCTCAGTGTGCTCGACTGCTCAGTGCACGAAATTTTACCGGATAAAATGTAAATATTCGGAGAATCAAAATGTTTTACTGTACTTTCCCCAACACTGTATGTTGAAAGCCCAGTGGTGTACGAAGGAATTTAAAATAAGTTTCCATTTATTAAATATTTCATAAATGCTCAAAAATAAACATTTTGTTGCATCTGGCAACATTAATAACCAGCTAACAAGCTTTTACCACCCCATTTCCACCACCTCAAAATTTCGTCCCTTTTTCGTACAAGTTACCTCACCAATACTAACAAGCAATAACGTCATTAATTTTCAAATCAGAGTTACGAGTCTTGAGCAGCAATCCGAGCAAGCGCCCGCCTATATAAGGATTATATGCTTTCTAGAAAGGATTACGTCTTTTTTAATTTTACTATCGACCGGTGTTATATTCACCACTCCGAGTTTTTTTCTGGCACCACTTAGTAAAACAACTAATTGAACACAAAAAAATATGCCAAATGACCCTTCCTTTTAACGCTGTTCACACTCATGCCAAATGTCCATAATGACTGTTATCTTAGCTAAGAATTGTGAATGTTGACCAATCGCTTTAAAGACATTTTGAAATTTAAACAGATTCAAATGTACACCCGTTTCTTTCAGGGATCAAGCACGTTGAACATCTTAAACCCGCCGGACTGCTGCGGATTAGATACATATCGATGGGGCATTTGGCCATCACCTACACAGGCTTAGCAGTTCTAGTAGCACTGGGGATGATTTATCGCGATTGAATCAGAAAGCGATAATCGATGGCGTGGCTGCAGTCCAGAGAGGATGGCAGTTTCAGTGCGACCATCGACGGCAACAGTGAGCACGATATGCGGTTTGTATGCTGCTGCTGCAACAACATGTGCCATGCTCAATGACTGGGGCAAAGTGAACAAAACGGAAAATGGCGGAGTAGTATATTCAGAAAAGCATCGTAAGTACGAGTTTCTATAAAATGTTATTCTTATTATGGAAAACTAAAGTTCCTCTCCTCGGATATGTGATCTGGCCGTGAAGAATGGGCCTACTTTTATTAGCATTGAGATGGGAACAAAGACATTTAGTTTGTACTGGGGTCTTCAGTAGCCTTACGAGGAAAGCTGTGGGATTGACAATCCGGAGATGACGAAGTTCAATTCTCAGCCCGGTCTAGGATGTTTTCTGGTTCGTAACTTTTGTATCCATTGAATGAATGCTAATAAAATACTAATTTGAAAAGCCATTGAAGTTGTAGTTGGAATGTAGAGCCATTGAAGAAGAAGATCCTGTTCTGGAGAAATAACATGTTGATTGTATAATGCTGCAACTTTTATTTTCGTTTTGAAAAGCAAACTTCTGGCACAGTTGCTTTTATCAATTGACCATTTCCGTACGAGACCAGCCAGCCTCGGGCTGAATGTCTCGATAATAAAGACAAAAAAAAACCTTTTCCGTTTTTATAATTTACTAGCTTTATGTACCCGGCCTTGCTCAGAGTTGCCAGTTTAATTCGCAGTTTTTTCACCATCAGGAATTGGAATAGGTCAAAAGGATAATTGTGTTTTCTTATTGATATTTCATCATTTGATTAAAGAAGGTAGATTACATTTGAAAACATTGACTGATTTTGAAAATGGGATCAAACACAAAATCGCTTTATTCCGGGCAAACGTCTATTTCTAAAGAAGGAAAAACATACACCGAAGCCTTATTCCGGAAAAACGTCTATTTTAAAGAAATGATCACATTTACCGTCCAGAAGGAAACACTTTAATCATTGCTTTTCTCTGGGCAAACCATGATTTCGATGAAGTGTTGAGTTGATCGATCCCTGTCATCTTCGCCTTCTTAAGAAAAGAATGTTTGTTCCAAATTTGGTTGAAATCGGGCAAAGGGTTTTAGAAGTTATGCTGGAACATTGGATCATTGCATACCTTGCTTTTATTTATTAATCTTGAATCATTATCATATAATTATCATACCTTTTTAAAATTTGGAATAAAGGTTACTCGATTATGGATCACTATGCAATTTGATCATTCATAATCATCAATCATTAATCATATCGATCGTTAATCATTAACCATACACATAGTGTGTCAACATTTAATCACGATCGGTAATCGTTAATCATAATCCAACGGTTTTTTTCATCTATTATTCATAATCGTTAATTATTGTCAAAATAGAATTTAATCATTAATCATTATCAGTCATCATTTTCAAAAATTATAATTCATTAATCATAATCTTTAATCATAGAGTTGACTGATTTAATCATTTAATCTGCTTAGAATTGGTCCTGGGGGTCAGGAGTTACACTGAATTGCCCGTTTTCTAAAGACAACCGCTTTCCCTTTACTCCTTCCTCTTTTCTCAACGGCCATTTCACCTTTGTTATCTTCTCCTAGGGATAGAAAATGTGTGTACCAAATTTGGTTGAAATCGGTACAGGGGTTCAAGTTACACTAAATTGCCCGTTTTCTGAACAATACCCCTCCCTCCAGACCCCTCCTCCCGTGTTCAAATTACCCTCCCATACGATCGGCTCCTCATACTGAATATGTTTACAAAATTTGATTGAAATCGGTCGTGGGGGTTGGGAGTTAGACTGAGTTGCTCGTTTTCCAAAGACAACACCTCCCCTATACCCTCCTTTTTTCCAATGACCATCCCATCCCCTTTGTTATCTTTTCCTTATGATGTAGAATGTGTGTACCAAATTTGGTTGAAATCGGTACAGGGGTTCATGATTTACTTTGAATTGCCCGTTTTCTAAACAAAACCCCTCCTCAGACCCCTCCCCCTTTCCCAAATCCCCTCCCATATGATTACCTCCTCGTAGTGAATATGTGTACAAAATTTGGTTGAAATCGGTCCTGGGAGTTGAAAGTTACACAGAATTGTTCGTTTTCTGAACAAAACCCCCCCCCCCACCCCTCCCCCTTTTCTACATGACCATCCCACCCCTTTGTTAACTTCCTCTGAGGATAGAGAATGTCTGTACCAAATTTGGTTGAAATCGGTCCTGGGAGTTGAAAGTTACACAGAATTGTTCGTTTTCTGAACAAAACCCCTCCCACCACCCCTCCCCCTTTTCTACATGACCATCCCACCTTTGTTACTTCCTCTGAGGGATGAGAATGTCTGGCCTACCAAATTTGGTTGAAATCGGTCCTGGGAGTTGAAAGTTACACAGAATTGTTCGTTTCTGAACAAAACCCTCCCACCACCCCTCCCCTTTTCTACATGACCATCCCACACCCTTTGTTAACTTCCTCTGAGGATAGAGAATGTCTGTACCAAATATGGTTGAAATCGGCCAAGTGGTTCAGAAGTAGTTAGCGAACATACATACATAGATTGGTTTATATATATATATATAAAATATAAATATAAATATAAATATAAATATAATATAATAATTTAATTTATTTAAGGTCAACTTTCCCAAAGAACCCTTATTTTTTGACGCTTCTATTTTTAACATTTGAAACAAACGTTCGAAAAAATGCTGTTTTTTAAACTTTGCTTAAACTTAAACATTAACCCGGTTTTCACCTAACATCTAAGCAATTCGTCAGACCGGTTCACACGTGCAGCATTTTCAGATTTTGTTTTCCATTTTGTTTGAAACTTAATATAAAATATGAGTTCTTTGGGAAAATTGACCTTACATGGTTCTCAAAATAAAACGAGAAAATTGTTTGGCGGAAAAGGTCAATTTCTCAGTCTAATTCAAATTTCACATCTTCGGGTTCGGGTTTCTAGGGTTGAAATCGTTCTGACATTGATATTTCTCTCCATAATTTTAGCGGTACGACTTCGGTATAAGCCAACACTACGAGATGGAATCGCACGGTGGGACCACATTTTGCGCGATAGCTGCACTCGAACTGAGCGACCAGCTCGACATCCTTACACCGGACGTAAAAGCAAAAATCGTTCGATGGTTGATGTTCCGACAGCAGGACGGTTTTCAAGGGACGTCAAACAAAGCCAGGGTGGACACATGCTATTCCTTCTGGATCGGTGCAACGCTGAGAAATGCTGAACGCCTTTGAACTGACCTGTTACAAAGAGAACCGCGACTATGTGCTTTCGACACAGGATAAAGCCGTCGGAGGGTTCTCCAAGTGGCCCGGTTCATTCACTGATCCGTTCCACACCTATTTTGGCATCTGCGGGCTGAGCTTCCTGCAGGAGCCAGGACTACTCGAGGTGGTGCCCAGTTTAAACATATCGCAGCGCGCCTTTCAAAGACTGAAACAACTGCACGTGGTTTGGCAGGTGGAAGATGATATAAAACGCAAGTGTGATGTGAGGTTAACATAGAATAAAACAATCGGAACTGGTTTTTCTGAGAAGGTGCCGCACAGAATCATACGCTAGAAGCCGGAAGTAAGATGGGCATCCGTATGCTGAACAATCTACAAATTACAAACTATTGAATTAATAAGCTTTGTTTATTAGAAGACTTTTTTTTATTTTCTTGTAATTTAAAACATGCTTTTTATTGTCTTTTAGGGTAACCAAACTCAATGCTTCTATAAGATTCGACATCGATGATTTCATTCAAATATTTGTAGTGTGTCTATAACGATTTGTGATTGAAATTTTACCATTCAGTGTACCTAATTATATTGTGTTTGAACAATGTGGATCCCAACGTCACGTAACCCGTGGCATTAAATTAGCCTTTTAGCATAAGATGATTGTGTAGAGTTGTACATTGAACAATTGTGGAAAAAAATATACTTAATATAGAAAAGAGTTAACATAGAATTTAGAAAGGGATATGGAGCTTCTATACTGTATCGCCCTGCGATATGTTGATCTTCATAAGCTCTATCGATTCCTTCAACACCAACTTGGACGTTGTTCGTACACATTATTTTGGTAATATAATTTATAGTAATAAGTACGCTTTCTGTGAATCCTATCACAAATCTGCTTAATAATATCGATCAGACACATTTGATTCATAGGAACTCGTTATTCATGCTTTGAGTGAAATAACAGATTAAGTGAATTAATTGACTATTGATTGTATCTATTAAAGTACCCTAAACATTTATTTGCATTTCTGTGCTGTTGGAATAGACAAATACCATTCGGAAACAATAAATTGTGTACCAAAGTAAAACGCTGAAATATTTTTTATTATTATATTCACTGTCCATGGAGGGAAATGCTTATATAATCTTCCGACCAATGTCATCATATAGTGCATATACTCCTGTATATATACGATTGTGATGCATCACCAGTGCTACGATGTGCACTCATTACCTGGCAATCTAACTGCATTGATTGTCTGCCTTTTCAGAATTCCCAATAAGATTCCGTTGAAATATCACAAATGATGGTAATTGTTTGTGGAAAAAGAAAGAAAAGTGCAGTGGGTACCGGCCAAGTTCCCCTGGCGGTGCTAAAATGATAAGCGGGAACAATACCTAATTCCATTTAAATCTTTTAGTATCATTAGTGATTAGCACACGTTATTATTTTATGTGGGGGGCACGCATGGAACACATTTTTCAACGCGGGTGTCAGGCGGCTGATCCATAGTAAAATTTAGCTAGACTATTTTAATTTTATTTGCTTGTTTTTATTTTATTTAGGTCCCCGATTCGGTGCATTGTTGCACTGTCGTGTGGAGCATGGTTGTCCCCTGTCATTTATGGCGATGTCGTTCCCGCACCTATGACGCCTTTGCTTGAACGAATCATTTTATATAATGGCTGGACATGTTAATAATTCATTCTATTTCTCAAATCTTGTGGTAGATACTTCTGGAGACTGTCAAGGCGGTGGGAGGGACATTGCCTATGAGTGGTAGAGGCGGCTGTGCTCGGGGCGGCAGTATGGTGAAAGCAATTTCGGGACAGTTAGGATTCAATTTTCATACTTAAGAGAATATCTAGAATAATATTATATTTTGATGAGAACAATGCCAACCTCCATTTTTTAATCACGAGCTTTATCAGTAGCATAGGTTATCAGTTACTCGTAATATACTTAATTCGGTGGGCACGCTTGGAACACATTTTTAACTCAAGTTCGACCAAAAGTGTAAAATTTAATTGATTTATTTTAATTCAGTTTAGTTATTTTAATCTTTCTGCGTCAAATGGTTAGGTATTTGTTCCCCCACCCCTCCCCGCTCCCTCCCTTTCTATTTTATGTTTCCAAACTTAAACCAACGTGGTCATACTAATCCCAAACTGCACGTACCTCTATCATATCAATCTTCATAGCCTCGACAATCACCAGAAAACGGATTTCAATAATTTCCCTTAAATATAAATATATAATCTTGATTCCGGATGGCGATTCGGGTTTTTAAAAAAGAACTAACAATCACTTAACTGAACTTTAACTTACTTTTATTGTATTTTTATTCACTTAATTGATTTATAACTATCTGAATTAAACAACCGAACTGACACGGACACTTGATAATATTAAACTACACGCTTGGGCGCGGTCTGTGGGTTAGTTATATTCAAGGTTATATTGGTTCAATTGCTGAGTTTGCAATTACCGGTAATCGGGGTAGAAGTTGATGACGTCGCGGGTCGTTAACCTGTGGCGTGGTTGTAAGTTGATGACGATGCACGCCACGTTGTAATGGATATGAATGGGTCATATTGTAACTCCTCCGGGGTGAAAAGTGGCGTCCTCGATACTTGGTTCTTCATCGTTAGTTTTAGATAAGTTATTAGAAGCTAGGTTCGTCTTCCGTATACGTTGCAATTTCCTCGATGCTCGTTGATATGTAGCTTTCAGATGGAAATAGAATAGTATTATGATGATTATTAACAAAGTTGAAGACAGGGATGTCCCTCCTATTAAGCTCCATTTCCATTTCTGATCGTACTGCTGCTGCAGTCGAACTTTGTCTAAATTGTTCCTGTTTGAAAACGCTACCTTTTCCAATTGTGCTACGTTGTATTCTTTTAAGATTTGTTGGTTGATGATCAAGTTATGGAACGCTCCTTGGATAATTACAGATTCACTAATTTTCTCGGAAGATGTGAAGTTGTTTCCCATGATGGTAACTGTACAGTTTGAAAAGGATATTACAAAGTTTCCGGAAAGGTTTCTAGAGTTGGGTCCACAGTCAGAACGTAATTCATGGTGTTTTGCGTTTGAGATAAACAGCTTGTTGTTGGCTATCAGCTTTGCTGAACTTTCCTCGTTCTTTTCCAAGAAACAAAGGGTGAATTGCCCATAATGAGTGGGTAGATAAAAGATATTTTAGTTACTAGATGAAGATTGTCGCTGTCGTCGCTGTCCGGAACATCTTTTGCTGGCGAGGATAGGGGAGCTAAATGTCAAAGAAGGAAAATCCATACGATTTGACAGGTATGTACCACACATGTTTCGGACAGCAGAACAAAGGGAACAGAAGCGACAATCTTTATCTAGTAACTAAAATATCTTTTGGGTAGATGCATGAGTCTTTAAACTCCTTAGTATAAGTGTTAAGCTGGACGTAATCTTCGGGTTTCAGCGTGGTAAGTTGTTTGTTCCGTTTAATTAAAATTTGAGGTAATCTCTGATTATTGTATCGTTCTGAATCGTCGGGTATATACGGATAACTGTTGATTCTTCTTGTTCCAGTTCAGTACATGTAGGATGTATAAAAGTGTTTTGTCGCTTGTTACCATTTTGGGGATACATAATTGAGTGCTTCTTCGGGTATCCAGCTTTCCACGCTCAGTAATGGCGGCTTGTTGGTGTGTAAAATCAATCGGTCACTGTACTTTTGACACTAGCTGGAGGAAAACTCACTGGCGAAAAGGCCTTTCCCTTCCCTCACCCAGGAACGCCAGTGGGCTTTCCTCCAGCTAGTATCAAACGGTACAGTGACCGATTGATTTTACACCGACAAGCCATATTTACCGAGCGTGGAAGCTGGATATCCGTCTGAACTCCTGGTTGCTGAGGATGGTTCTGATCAGATGAATTTCTTTGCTGGTTAGCATCTTGGAATTGGTGACGTGTATTTTTGAAAAGAGTATTGCTTCTTGAATGTTGATTAAAATTTTGTTGATTGTGTCTATGTTCAGGAATGTAGTGATTAGATCCATTTCATCAAGGACGATTTGATTTATGTGTTGTTTTCTATAATTTGATTGATGGTTGATGTAAGCTCTGAAATACTGTTGCCGATCTGTTTGTTGATTTTGATTTGATGATTGTTCTCTTGTACTAGTTGGTTCAGGCTTTTATCGATTATTCGAAGATCCTGGGCGTCGGGAGTGCCGGCGATCCACTTCCACGTTGTGCCAATGATGTCCCATCGTTTGGTCCTCTTGTGAGTTGTTGGTTTAATTTGTAAAAAATTAGAATATAATTCTCGTATCTTATGCTTGCCAATTTGATTAATTGATTGATTATCTTGTTGTTTCTGGTATACTAAGTTTGTAAGGAGATTGATTGTTATTTCAAGATCTGTAAGGTTTATTGGATGTATAATCCGAATATTTCCGGTTTGTATTTTGCAAGGATGTATCTTCTGCATCAGTACAAGGTCTGTATGTAAATTTCTAATCGTGAGTTCTTGGCATGATGTTATTGATAATATTATGGTGAATGCAAAGTATTGGATGAACATCTGTAATTAATTATGAAAGGAATATTAATATTAGTTATTTCGTTTTCTTAGGTCTTTTAATTTTATTTTTATGGCGCTTAGTGCCATTTTTGTTTATAAATGTACGATCCGTTACATTGTAGGCATTAGTTTTGTTTGCTCTTTCTTGTTTTTTGGTTCGAATGTTAGGAATAATAAAAACTTCTTGTCCTTCTTCTATCCGTGGGGGGTCTTCTCGTTTCGAATTTTGATCAGTGACATGCTTTTGTGATTTTTCCATGTTTCTTCTTGCTTTCATAAAAAGGTCTTGAGCGTTTTGCAAAATTTCTTCGGGATTTTCTATGTTATTCTGATTAAACATTATTTCATTTGGGATATATTGTGGTGCCGAATGAACAGTATTATTATAGAGTGACACTGATACCTTCACAATTGATTTGGTTCCCATCGTTTTGAATTTATGTTTATTTGTGTTAAACATTTCAATTATGGTTGAATGGGTTCGTTCTACTTGTCCATTTGACTCGGATGAAGACGCGTATTCTATTTGTGTACCTAACTGGCTCATAAAATCTCGAAACTGAATAGAACGAAAAGTTGTTTCGTGGTCTGTTACAATTATGCGGGGTACGCCGAAGGTGCTGATATATTTTGTTACTGCTTTTTGTACGTGTACTAAATTCTTTGACTTCAAATAGATCATTTGCAGGTGTTTTGAGAAAGAATCTATGATAGATAAAAAGTTGTGTTTATCGATGATAAAAATGTCCATATGTACTCGATCTAGCGGTTTATCGGTGATAGGTCTGGGGGATATTTTTTATATTGAATGGCTTTCGCTCATATTTATGCCTATTACAAATTTCACATGAATTAATGAATTTTCTAATTTTTGTACACATGTTCGGAAAATAATAGGATCGTTTAATTTGCGCTTCTACTTCTGCGATTCCACGATGCGCTCTTTCATGTTCCTTTGTTATTAAATTATCTTGCCTATTTTCGTTTTGAACGTCTTCTACTATCCTGTCAGTAAACACAAAATGTCCTTTTTGGTTGAAGTTTTCCTTATACGATTCTTGAATAGTTTGGATGAGATTTTCTGGCGCCATAAGGGCTGATTGTTTACCATTATGGAATACTCTCAAATAGTAAGTAATTTGATCTTTATTGAAAGCGTTTTTCGATATTATTGTTCTGTGAAAGTTTTGGAAAAAAGTTTCTTGTATTACAGTGTCTAGGGTAAAACGACCTATTATGGAGGGGTTAAGCACCGTGTCAAAACAAAATTGATTACAACACTTCTTCAAAAATTACCTGTAGGTCGATTTCCACATTGTAGTAGTTGAATGGGATTCTCGTTAACTATAGTTTGGTAAATATTACGTCAATTGGGTTGTTTAGGGGTATATATGTTTTTACATATTCTGAATCTGCATAAAAAACTGAGCCTAACCCCAATTTTCCAGAATTTTTTTAGCCCCGGAACTATTTTTAATTTTCATTTTAAATTTATATGGGATTAAAAAAAATGTTCTTATGCTGCATGGGCCAACTGTCATTCTATGAATGTTATTGTCATTCTATCGATTGAAATGGCTTATTGTTTGCTGTATAAAAATGTAAATAAAAGGTTTACAAACAAAATAAAAATTTGTTCGAGATAAGCTAAGCATGCTTTTTATGTTAGACTATAAAAAATCTAATATTTTTCTTTGCTAAACAACCCAATTGTGCTGAACTTATGTTGTTTTTGCTTTTATCACAATAAAACAAACTGCCGCAATAATAGGACGCAGTTGCCTTTCGTTGCGATATTTTTTGAAGGTCAGTCCTATTGTTGCGGTTTTACATGTAATTCTTATGGAGAGCGATACCGCAACAATAGGACCTTAACACTACCGCAATAATAGGCTCAAGGTTCAAATTTTTAACGAAAATGTTGATTTTCATCATTTTGAACGGAATTTTATCAAACAAAAGCTGTTCTGATCATTAATCCGAAGAGTTTTAGCGTACCCACAATTGTTTTCAATGGTATTATATCCAGAATGGACTACTTTAACACTACCGCAACATTAGGGCATACCACAACGATAGGACGTTTTAACCTACTTGTGAAATTTTGAAAATTATTTGATTGCGATAGTAATTTATGGGGCGTTCGGAAAAATGTATATAGTAATTGGAAGAATCATCGGCGGAATGGACTGTTTGGGAATCAGATGGAACGGAAGGGTTTTCGGGATTGTTTGATAGAGGGGGATTGTTAATTATGGATGCTGAACCGTCCTCTTCGTCTCTTGTACCTGAAAAAGTAGAAATTCCGTTATTTGCTGTTTCATTGAGGTTTGCTTCTACTGGCATTCTGCTTAGGGCATCTGCCACGACGTTGGATTTCCCTTCCTTGTATTTTACGTCATAATCGTAATTTTCGAGTTCTAATCTCCATCGGAGAATTTTAGAATTTTTTTCTGAGGATTTTATAAAGGTTAGGGGCTTATGGTCGGTCACGAGAGTGAATTTTGATCCATGCAAGTATGATTTAAACTTATTCACAGCCCAGATAATGGCTAATGCTTCTTTTTCATTAGTGGCATATCTAGTTTCTGCATCATTTAGAGTTCTAGATGCAAAGGCGATTGGGCGTTCTACGTTCTCTTGGAATTGAGATAGGACGGCGCCTAATGCATATCCCGAGGCATCTGTTGTGAGAATAAATGGTTGGTCGAATTGAGGGTAGGCAAGAACTTGATCTGTAGCTATTATGTGTTTGAGGGTTTCGAATGCGGTTATGTATGAAGCATCTTTCGTATCTACTGCAGAATCTTTCTTCAGATATTTTGTCATTGGTCTTGTGATGCATGAGAAGTTTTTAATGAATCTTCTGTAATACCCTGCCAAACCGAGGAATTGTTTGATTTCTTTTGGATTTTTTGGTAATGGCCATTTCAATATTTTGTCAATTTTTTCGGGATTAGGTTTGACTCCTTCATGAGAGATGATGTGCCCGAGAAACTCGGTCTCTCTTTTAAGAAATTCGCACTTATCTAGTTGAATTTTTAAGTTAAATTCCGATAAGCGTTTTAAAATGCATTTAAGGTTTGCTAGGTGATTTTCTAGGTTATAACCAACAACTATTATATCGTCCAGATACACGTAACATCTGCTTCCGATATAATCACTTAGTATATTGTTCATTGCTCGTTGGAAGGTCGCAGGAGCATTTTTAAGTCCGAAGGGCATTCTTGTGAACTCGAAATGTCCTTTGTCGGTAGAAAAAGCAGTTTTTTCCATGTGTGCCGGGTGCATCTGAATCTGATGAAATCCAGACTTCAGATCAATCGTCGTAAAATACGTCGATTTACCAAGACTATCTAAGATGTCTTCAATTTGAGGCATAGGGTATTTGTCGTCGACTGTGTTTTCATTTATCTTTCTATAATCGATGACAACGCGTACCTTTCTCTTTCCTGAGGCATCGGTTTTCTTCGGCACAACCCATATGGGAGATGAGTATGGGCTTGAAGAAGGTCTAATAATGCCATTTTTCAGCATGTCGTCTATTTGTTCCTGAACATCGTTGCGGAAATGGTGGGGAAATCTATAACTCTTTGTATAAGTAGGCATTTCGTTTTTCGTAATGATTTTATGTTTCAGGGCCGAAGTGGCGGATAATGTTTCTCCTTGTTTCAATAAAACGGATTGATGTTCATGAATAACTTTAAGAAGCTCAGCTTTCTCTAGCGGAGAAAGGTGGTTGGTTCTGATGAGTGTTAGCAAATCATCCTTTGTAAGTTCATTTTTTGTTTCAATTGGTATGGGTGATATCGTTTCGAAATTATTAGTAGTTAACGAGAGTGGTGGTAGGGTTTTAAAATCTTTGAGGGTTGTAAGAATTTTGATTGTACTTTTGTTATTTTCGGCTCTGTATAATCCAGGTTGTATGAAGGTGTGATTTCCTAGTTTTTGGAAGGTTGGGACAAACCAATCTCCATTATTTAGTGTATTGACAGTAACGAAATGATTTTGAAGTTCTCTCGAAGGAAAGAATTTTGCAAATGAGTATTGTTTACCATTCAAAAGAATAGTTCCATTATTGTAATCTATATGAGCTTTCAACTTTCCTAGGGTTTCAGATCCCAAAATGCAATCAAAGAAATTGTGAAAATTAAGTACATAGAATGTGAGAGGTTGGCACAATTTGTTAAAGAGGTCTATCTTGCCTTTCTCTTTCACATTTTGTGTACCCTGAACATTTTTGATGGGCATGTCTGGAATTTCGACAGTGTTTTCTAAAATTCCAGGAGCGATTATATTTTTGTTTGCTCCCGTGTCTATAAGCATTTTGAATTTCTGGTTCGTTTTTGGGTGGCAAAGTTTTAGATAGGGTAAGAAGTTTAGGTTATTTTGGTGATTCCGGTTGCTGTTTGAAAATTTACGTCTAGTTCAAATTCCTCTTCCGACTCACAATCCGAGTCAGGCACAGTTGGTGAATTTTCATCAAAAGCAGTATTGTTGTTTATAGTCAATCGACTACGGGTTGTTTTGCTATCCATGGGCTCGATTTTCGGGAAAGTTGTTGGTGGTTTTTGAAAGGGAGGTGTTTCTTTCTTGTGCCCAAAACCGGGATCTTTGTTGTTCCTACTATAGTTATTTTGCTTATGTGATTCAGCAATCTTTTCAGTTGATTGGAATTTACATAAAAATGCATACGCACCTTCGAGGTCTTTTGGACCAGAAGCTTGCGCATAGCCTTGATAGGGGGCTCTGAGACCTGCCATGAACGCGGCTAATGCATCCTGTTCTATGAATTTAAGTATGGCGTCCCAGTGTGCACAAAACAATGGGTCTTGTTTAGAGATCGTTTTAATATTTTGAACGATTTCCTTTGTTTTGTTGTAATATTGCTTTATGGTCATATCAGCCGCTTGCTTATTTGACCATAATCTTGCTTTGTAGGTGGACAATTCTTGTCTGTCACCTATAGCATCAATCAGAATTGTTTTAACCTCCTGGAATGACGAGGGGTTACCTGCTAAACATACAATGTCTTTCGCCCTGCCTTCTATTTTATTAAAAACGGCCTGCTCATAAATTTCGTACACATCTGCACTTACGAGCGTATGAAACCGTGATAGAGTGGTTTCTGCGGTGTTTAGCCAGGAGTGTAATTGTCTCCTGTTTCCATCAAAATGAGGAATTCCCTTAATTGGATCAGGAATCCGTGAAAAGGCTTGTAATATTCCGCTATCGTTATTGCCAACCTGGTGGTTTCTGGCTTGATTTGATAAGCGAAGTTGATTAATTTCTGAGTCTTGCTCAGCTTGCTTAGTGCTGAAGGCAGCTAATTGCTGGGTCAGCTGTTGCATTTGCGCGGCCAACTGTTCCATCATTCTATTTTCCATATTGTCTTGCGGAGACAGTTGGACGGCGAATTTGGTGGATAAATCGTTTATGTCTTCGGTCTTGATAGGAATGTGGGAATATTCTCCTGACTCGACAGACGATATCGATTCTTCCGATGAGCTGAGGCCCTTAGTTGTAAAGAAACTGGGTCTAGCTTTGTTTGTAGCTTTCTCCTTAGGCATAAAAAATGCGTTGGGTCAGGCTGTTTACTGTGTTTGTAGATGACACGTTCTCTTAGAACTCGTGTCGATCTTGAAAGTGTAAACTCTCTTAGAACTTTTACACTTCCTACAAGAAAAACTTCTCTTAGAACGGTTTTCCTTGCGGCGAAATAGTTTCCTAAATCACTTCACTCACACTCTCTTGGAACATGTGGGGAGAAATAATAAAAATAAAACTACTCACCTTGCTTAGTCGTGGGGGGCTGGTTCTCCAATGTTTAACGCTGCGCGGCTGAGTCTCAACTCCTGTGTACTTTTCAAGTGGCACTGGATGCTACACAAATTTAATTTTCGTTTCGCGGACTCGATTTGGTGGGATTTATGAATCCTACACCTTTGCACTGTTTTTCACAAGCGATAAAGTCACTGAAACCGCGAGGCTGCGCCAATCTTGATTCCGGATGGCGATTCGGGTTTTTAAAAAAGAACTAACAATCACTTAACTGAACTTTAACTTACTTTTATTGTATTTTTATTCACTTAATTGATTTATAACTATCTGAATTAAACAACCGAACTGACACGGACACTTGATAATATTAAACTACACGCGGGCGCGGTCTGTGGGTTGGTTATATTGGTTCGAATTGCTGAGTTTGCAATTACCGGTAATCGGGGTAGAAGTTGATGACGTCGCGGGTCGTTAACCTGTGGCGTGGTTGTAAGTTGATGACGATGCACGCCACGTTGTAATGGATATGAATGGGTCATATCGTAACCTTATATAAATCATCTTACTTACTTGATGGGCTACAGCTCTGCGATGAACCTACGCCGAATGGAGTATCCTTCTCCACTGGACTCGATCCTGGGCCAATCGCTTCCAGTCGCCCTGAATATTGAGCGCCCTCAGGTCCTCTTCAACTGCGAAAAGCCATCGTATACGCGGCCTTCCACGAAGCATGCGGCCTCTTCCGGATTCTCTACTAAAATATTATCTTCTCTTGTCGTTCTTTCGGCATACGAACAACGTAACCAGCTCATCGTAGTCTGCCGTGTTAAAAAGCTTAATAATATCCAACCTTTTATACACCTGGTACAATTCGTGATTCATGCGACGCCACCAGATACCGTTCTCCTGTTTACCGCCGAGTATTGTCCGCAGCACTTTACGCTCAAATACTCCGAAAGCTCTCCGATTAGCCTCCTTTAACGTCCATGTTTCATGGCCGTATAAAGTCACCGGAAGAATCAGAGTAGTACTCAGCGCGAGTTTTGTTTTCGTTTGCAGACTACGGGACTGGTTACTAGGTCCGTAATAAGCCCTGCTTGCAGCTGCAATACGCCTTTTCACCTTGCAGGTAACATCATTATCGCACGTCACTAATGTTCCAAGATACACAAATTCTCCTACCACTTCAATTTTTTCACCATCCAGCACCATTTCGCTACCACCACCACTAATTGATATTGGTATTGATCATGAGTCCAATCCTCGCTGTCTCCCTCTTAACCTTCCTAGTGCATTGGGGTCTATTTTGGCCCAGAGATGATTTAAAAACGTTGTAGCTTTGTAATCAAACCAGATGGGGCGTTGAAATTTTCTGACTTTTCCTAACTTTTGGAAAGGAAAATTTTGGGGTGATAACCAGCTATAAGCGACCTCTAGGAACGCCACAACAAAAAAAAGTGACACATTGTGCATTAGCGGGTCAAAAATGACCCCAAATTGAATTCGCTCCCAAAAGTTCATTTTCGAACCGATTCTCAATCTTTTGGAACCAAATTGAAGGTATGGAATCCACGGATGTCGCTACGGGCAATTTGGCCATTCTGGTTCCCAGGAATCGATGTTGAAGGAACATAGATTCTTAGGCCAATTTTTGGCGTGATTTCTTGCCTCTCGAAGGGTGATTTTGGAAATGCTAATTAATTTGCGTAGCAATAATTCTATTAGAATGTAGCCATTGTCCATTTCCATGGATCAACACAATTCCTGGTTATTTCACGGTCCGGTGTCCCTCCGGAAGATCCGGAACATCTGTAAAAGTGGTCCATTCATTGAACTCATCCTAGACGAGCGCGGTTTTTTCCAAAGCTTTTAATTATCGAACGCTGAGTAACAAATGATTGTGATGACCCATTGTGATAGACCTGAGTGGCCACCGGAGTTCCTTTAGAAGATCCGGAACATCCGTAAAAAAGGTCAATTCATAGAACTCATCCTAGAAGTGCCCCTTTTTTTTCCAAAGCTTTTCATTATCGTACTTTGAGTAACAAATTATTGTGGTGACCCATTTTGGTGGACCTGGGTGGCCACCGGAGGTCCTCCACTAGATCCGGAACGTCCGTAAAAAATGCCAATTCATGAAACTTATCATAAAGGGTGCGGTTTTTTCCAAATCTTTTCCTCATAGTCCTTTGAGTAACAAATGATTGTGAGGACCTATTTTGGTGGACCTGTGGGACAACCGGAGGTGCTCAGCAGATCCGGAACGTCCGTAAAATTTTCAATCCATGGAACTCATCCTAGAAATGCGATTTTTTCCAAAGCTTTTCATTATCGTACTTTGAGTAACAAATGATTATGGTGACCCAATTTGGTGGACCTGGGTGGCCACCGGAAGTCCTCCAGTAGATCCGGAACGTCCGTAAAATGGCCAATTCATGAAACTTATTATAAAAAGGGCGGTTTTTCCAAAGCTTTTTCCTCATAGTACTTTGAGTAACAAGTTATTGTGGTGACCCATTTTGGTGGACCTGGGTGGCCACCGGAGGTCCTCCAGTCGATCCGGAACGTCCGTAAAAATTGCCAATTCATGAAACTTATCATAAAGGGTGCGGTTTTTTCCAAAGCTTTTTCTCATAGTACTTTGAGTAACAAATGATTGTGGGGACCTATTTTGGTGGACCTGGGGGACCACCGGAGGTGCTCCAGAAGATCCGGAACGTCTGTAAAAATTTTCAATCCATGGAACTCATCCTAGAAGTGCGCTTTTTTCCAAAGCTTTTCATTATCGTACTTTGAGTAACAAATGATTGTGGAATGGAAATGGTTTTTTATTCTTTTCATTGATACTCTTTCTTCCACTCAATTTGTATACAATAATTAGTTCAGTATAAAATGGTCTTTGAACCATAATTCGTTAGTTATTGGCCGAAAACTTAATTTCGACCAAATGATCATATGACCTAATCTGCCATCAAACGCATATTCGTCCCATATTTGCTGGAATTTCCGATGTACATGGGACAGTTATGCGTGTAACGGTAATAATGTCTATTCGGCGTCATGTGTAATGACGAAGCATCATTCGACTACATTTCTTTTGACCAGATGGTATAGATTCAATGTAGTCGGTTAGAGGGTTCATGAAGTCAATATCCAGTCGAGAATAATTTCGCAATATTCACCGTTTTTCGTATTATTTATTCTTTTTATCAGCCCATCATTCTTTGGACAATCTTAGAACAATAATTATATGACTTTTAGAATACCGCAATAAATCATTTATTTTTTAATTGTTAAGTTCTTTTTCTTCAAATATCCATTCGACGGAACGTCATTAGACTAAATGTTACCAAGATTATCAATTCGAAAATCCACTTTCGACCAAACGTCATATAACCAAATGTACGAAGATTATTTCAGAAAACTGCTTTCGACTAAATTTCCATTCTACGTAGTGTCCTTTTGACCAAACGTCATTCGATCAAATGTCCTACGTCTCTAGTGGATTAAAAATCGACTAAATGTTCCTTCGTCCAAATGTTCATTTGACGTAATGTCCTTTCGACCAAATGTCATTCGACTAAATGTCAATCGATGAAATGTCTTTCGACGAAACGGTATAGATTCATGGAATTCATCCTAGAAGTGCGCGTTTTTTCCAAAGCTTTTCATTATCGTACTATCGTACTACTAACAAATGATTGTGGTGACCCAATTTGGTGAACCTGGGTGGCCACCGGAGGTCCTTCAGTACATCCGGAACGTCCGTAAAAATGGCCAATTCATAAAACTTATCAAAAAAGGGTGCGGTTTTTCCAAAGCTTTTCATTATCGAACACTGAGTAATAAATGATTATGGTGGCCACCGGAGTTCCTCCAGAAGATCTGGAGCATCCGTAGAAGTGGTCAATTCATAAAACTCACCATGGAATAGCTGAATCACCGAACGCTGAGTAATAAATGATTATGATGACCCTTTTGAAGGACCTGGGTGGCTACCGAGGTCTTCCGGAAGATTTGGAACATCCGTTGAAGTGGTCAATTTGTGGTGAATGGTGAATATCGATCATGGAAGCAAATTATGCCATATTTGAAAATAATTTTTGGATTAATGTGATGATCCTTCAAAAAATAGTGTCATCTTAATTTTTATGATTTGACTATAATTACAGATTTTTTTTATCTTGCGGAGTTTCATTGGTGACTACACGCGTTCCTGAGAATGGTTTACAACGATCATCCATTACTCAGGATACGAAAATAGGAAAACTATGACAAGTTTCATGAATTGACCGATTTTACGGATGATCTGAATGTACCTGAAGACATACAGTGGGCAATCCATGCGAATTGGTTACGATCATTTGTTTCTAAAATTAGGAAAATAAAAAGGTTTAGAAGAATAGTGTGCTTCATCTTCTATGGAAAACACGCCATTTCTAAGGTGGGTTTTATGAATTGAGGGCCTTTGGTTGCTACTCACATCCGTGAGAAAAGGTCACGGCAATAATTTCATGTTCAGAGTACGACAAGGAAATTAAAAAAAAGGATCTTCTAGTATGTATTACATAAATTAACCACTTTAACCGATGTTCCGTATCTTCCGTAAGACCTCCGGTAGTCACTTTGGTAAATAAGAACGGGTCTCGTCATTCCTTCGTATCTTGCTCAGAGTTCGATAATAGAAAGATTTTTTTTTTAAAGTTCGATAATGAAAAGCTTTAGAAAAAACCGTGCTCTTTTATGATAAGTTTCATGAATTGCCCATTTTTACGGACGTTCTGGATCTTCTGGAGCACTTCCGGTGGCCACCCGAATCCACCAAAATAGGTCACCACAATCATTTGCTACTCAAAGTACTATGAGGAAAAGCTTTGGAAAAAACTGCACCCTTTATGATAAGTTTCATGAATTGGCAATTTTTACGGACGTTCCGGATCTACTGGATCACCTCCGGTGGCCACCCAGGTCCACCAAAATGGGTCACCACAATAATTTTTAGACTCAAAGTACTATGAGGAAAAGCTTTGGGAAAAAACCGCACTTTTATAGTAAGTTTCCGGATCTACTGGAGGACTTGCGGTGGCCACCAGGTCCACCAAATTGGGTCGCCACAATCATTTGTTACTCAAAGTACGATAATGAAAAGCTTTGGAAAAAAACGCGCACTTCTAGGATGAGTTCTATGAATTGACCTTTTTTACGGATGTTCCGGATCTTCTAAAGGAACTCCGGTGGCCACTCAGGTCTATCACAATGGGTCATCACAATCATTTGTTACTCAGCGTTCGATAATTAAAAGCTTTGGAAAAAACCGCGCTCTTCTAGGATGAGTTCAATGAATTGACCACTTCTACAGATGTTCCGGATCTTCCGGAGGGACACCGGACCGTGAAATAACCAGGAATTGTGTTGATCCATGGAAATGGACAATGGCTACATTCTAATAGAATTATTGCTACGCAAATTAATTAGCATTTCCAAAATCACCCTTCGAGAGGCAAGAAATCACGCCAAAAATTGGCCTAAGAATCTATGTTCCTTCACCATTGATTCCTGGGAACCAGAATGGCCAAATTGCAAAAATCTGTCCGTAACGTCATCCGTGGAATCCATATCTTCAATTTGGTTCCTAAAGATTGAGAATCGGTTAGAAAATGAACTTTGGGAACGAATTCGAATTTGGAGTCATTTTGACCCGCTAATGCACAATGTGTAACTTTTTTAATGCACTAGGAAGGTTAAAAGGCACAAAAGCCTCTTCCACGGCACGGCGATCAATTCCGATAATATCGATATCGTCCGCAAATCCCAGGAGCATATGCGATTTTGTGATAATGGTACCGCTTCTTTGCACACCAGCTCTCCTAATCGCTCCCTCGGGCGCTATATTGAACAGTAGGTTCGAGAGTGCATCACCCTGCTTTAATCCATCTAAGGTAACAAATGACGTCGATATTTCATCCGCAACCCTTACACTTGATTTCGATCCGTCCAACGTTATACGAATCAGCCGTATCAGTTTCGCCGGAAAACCATGTTCAAGCATAATTTGCCATAATTCATTCCGTTTCACTGAATCGTACGCCGCCTTGAAATGTGTCTGCAAGTTGTACTCCCGGAATTTATCAAGGATTTGTCTCAGGGTAAACATTTGATCCGTCGGTGATCGACCCTCACGAAAACCTGCTTGGTATTCGGCGACGAAAGACTCTTCAATCTGTTGAACAGAATACGGGACATAATTTTGTAATTGGCGCACAGGCGGTGCCCTTTCTTGAGTAGAGGGCAAATGAGGCCCGTCCAACCAGCTAGCAATTCACCATCTTCTCATATTTTCGACATAATATGGTGCAGAGCTTCATAAAGCTGTTCACTGCCATGTTTGAGAAGTTCAGCAGGGGGCGGGTCCTGCGCCGCCGCCGTCTTGTTTTTCAGCTCTTTAACGGCTCTTTTGACCTCATCTAATATAGGTGACTCCACAGCTTGCCCATCGCCGCTAATATTTATTTTGTTCACCGATGCACCGTCACTTCCTCCATTCAACAAAGTCTCGAAGTGTTCCTTCCACCTGGCAGCCACTTCAGTTTTATCTGTCAGCAAATTCCCTTGTTGGTCGTTGCACATGACGGGAGATTGCGCTGTCTTTCTCCGCACGCCATTGACAGATTCATAAAACCTCCGCATATCGTTCTGTTTTTTCTGCGCCTCACTAATAACTTGTTCTTCGTACTCTTTTTCTTCCTGCGGTGGGTTCGTTTTTCGGCTGCTCTTGCTTCCTTGTACCGATCTCTATTCGATCGGGTACCCGACACCAACATCCGGCTTCTGGCAACGTTCTTCTCGTCTGTCACTCTCTGACACTCCACATCGAACCAACCCGTCCTGGGTCGCCTCTGTGCAGTGCCTACCACTTCTCGTGCTGTTGTGCTCACCGCTCCATGGATCGACTCCCATAGATCGTTGATGTTGTCGCTAACGTTGATTGCACTTATCCGTTCGTCGAGCTTCTGGCGGTACTCAGCCGACACTCCTTCCGCCGACAATCGCTGGATATTGTAACGCATCGTTCGCTGTGATCTTTCGTTCGATACAGTTGACAACCGTGATCGAATTTTACTGACAACGAGGTAGTGATCAGAGTCAATGTTCGGACCTCTGAATGTCCGCACATCGATAACATCCGAGAAATGGCGCCCATCCACCAGAACATGGTCTATCTGGTTGCAAGTTTCACCATTTGGGTGTCTCCAGGTGTGCTTTCGGATGATCTTTCGTGCAAAGTAGGTGCTACTGATGGCCATCCCTCTGGCAGCAGCAAAATTTACTAGCCGTAGGCCGTTGTCATTGGTAGCGGAGTGAAGGCTCTCCCTACCGATTATGGGACGGAAAAAGTCCTCTCTACCGACCTGAGCGTTAGCGTCTCCGATAACAATTTTCACGTCATGCTTTGGGCACTCTTCATAGGCTTTATCAAGACATTCATAAAACGTCGTCGGATTTATCGTTTGTCGGTGCGTAAAGGTTGATTGAAGAATTTGCCCCGTATCCTCAACACACAGATTCGTTCGCTAGAGGGTTTTCACCGCATCACTTGCTTCATCTGCTTGCCCATCACAACGAAACCAACTCCATGCTCTGCTTATTCACCGCTGCTGTGATAGGTGTTATACTTGAATGCAGTGTCTGTCGTGGGGTCCAAGGCTCGGAATTCACGTTCTCCGGATCTAGGCCATCGGACTTCTTGAATAGCAGCCACGTTCACTCCAACCTTCTGCAGTTCACGAGCCAGAAGGCTCACTCGTCCACTCGTTTAGGGTCCTGACATTCCAGGTACCGAGTTTCCAATCATAGTCCTTATTTCGTTGCCGGGTCAGTTGCCAAAAATAACGTTCTCTTTTCTTCTATCTCCATTTTCGTGGTATTCGAGAGGCTTCAGCAAGCTACCTTACCGGGGTCGCGTTACCCACATCGCGCTGGTGGGGCTGCCACCTTAGGTATAGCTGACGCGATACAGCATTTCGTTAATCAGCCGCTGGGTACCAGGCAAACGCTGTTTGAGCCGCACCTCCTGGTGAACAGACGCTCGAGGCGTACCTTCTCACTCTAGCTGATGTCAGAAGGACAACAGTGCCCAGGCTGCACTACCAGCTAAGTACACAACCCTTAACTGGCGGTCTTTTGTCATCGGACGACCCGTGGAAGCGTGAGATAGGGACTAGTGGGGACCAGAGCTCTGTTGAGCGCTCCTTCCTTGATGTCAACCCACCATTTTGCAGCCCATAAAGCATCTAAGCTATAGAAAACTCTATCGTAGCGATCTCGAACATCTATCATGAACATAAACACAACCGTTTCTATCTCTACAAACAATTCTCTAATAACTAGGTTCCATAGCAGTCGCAGAGCCGCAAGTGGTCAACAAGCCGCTCCACACTCTCCTCTATCTTCTATTCTATCACAAGTTTACTACCCTGAAACTGAACTGTTTCGGACCCCTTATGGGTCTGAAGCAGAGGACGGGACGCTCAGGCCTACCACTCAGTGGATGGAAAGGTCCGTTGTGATAAGGGTCTGTTCACAAATTACGTAACGCAAAAATCCAAGTTTTGACCCCTCCTCCCCTCGTAACAAAAAGTAACATTTTTGCTACCCCTCCCTCCCCATGTAATGCGTAACTGTGAAAAAAATTCTCCTTCTCTGAAGCATTTGGGTTTTGGTATTTTTGAACACTGTTAGAATTGAGTCGACACATAATTAATAATCAAAGATATCAAGAATGCAGCTAGCAGAAACGAAAATAGAATTTGCGATCATAACCATTTACATAGTTTACACAGTTCCTGTGGTGTCGAGAAATACAATATTCGCTTGGTATTTTACGCATATCAGTCCCGCTATGTTAGCATGCTTGATTTCGATAATGACTAATATACGATAACGATAAACAGCAATTACTTCAATCAGTGATTAAAAGACATTCAAATGAATTTTTATTCGCGTTATGCGTAACATTTGGTAGTACCCACCCCTCCCCACCTTTTAGTGTAACAAAGTATAACGCAAGTAGGACCTCCCCTCCCCAGAAGCGTTACTTAATTTGTGAACAGACCCTAAATGGTCTATCACAAGCCTCGGATAACCTGGAATAAGTTTTCCACGACTCGAGTTCACATTGATTTCATGAGTTCTATAGTTAATATTATTAATCGTCACGTTGAAAATTGAAGCTAGCAGTGTAAACGTATTGCCTAGTGTCATACAACGTAGATTGGCCACGGCCCGGGGATACGTTGAGTATAACAAGAATAACAAGAATATTATTATATTCACTGTCCTTTCCCAAGAATTTGAGAACACAAAAAAAATTACTGCTGGTAGTTTAAGGTGAAACAAAAAGATTTTTATAGCATTAGTTCTATGTTCTACCGTACACAAAAAAAACTAAACCTGTGCGCCGATTGAAATTTGTCGAGTTGTCGGATCGTATCTTTGCATTGAAATCGCTCATACGGAATTCTATCTACGACGGCATTGAGTTGGCTGTACAAGTTCTCTTAGTTTTGTAGATTGGCAGCATCGTTTGGCGCCTAACATTGGATTATAGTAACGTTTAAAAACCGTGTTCTAAATCTGGCAACGATTATCCGTTCATTTATAGGTTTCCACTTTATGAGCGCAGAGTATGTCTGGGCGCTTAGTATGAAACCAACTCCGCGGTGCCGGTTAAGGCGCTCACCTCGTAAAGGCTGGTTTACAGTTCGGAAAACGTGTCCCGGGCAAGGAATGTAATTGTCGCTGAAAAATGCAAAAAACAAGCGACAAAAGAGAATAGCGATAACTCTTTGTCCCCATCTGCAGAGGATAAAGGATAAAGACATTGTTGCGTTCCATTTTATTTGCAACAAACATGGAGAGGTAATTGTTGTGAACTTTTCAAACTGCGATAACTTGTATATTTCAGAAGTAAAACGCAAATCATGTCAACAGATGGTTAAGTTTATGTCTAATCTATGATAACTGATACTAATTTAACCAAAAACATCATCGGAAACCGACTAGAGTAGAGTGGGGCAAGAGTGCGCGTGGGGTAAGAGTACGTTTTCGATTTTTTGAAGTAATAAAAAAAGATAAACTAGCAACACTGTATCAGTTTGACAGGTATTCTGGCCAACTATTATCATGTGTAATTGATAACGATTTGAATAAACAACAAGGGAGATATGGAGTTAGATAACTTTTTGGTCATTTTGCTAAAAATAATTGGGTTTCCGCAACTAGTATTTCATTACCATATATACGTTCAATCAGGTGAACATTATACCATTTCGATAACCTATTGTATAGAGTACTTTATGGTACAGAACACAAATCCGGTTGGTTTTCCAAGAAGTCAAAACCATTACTTGAATAATTTTTGGGACTGTGGGGTAAAAGTACGCAGGAACCGGTGGGGCAAGAGTACGCATATGAATCTTCAAGTTATGATATCAAGCCCGTATATCCGGCCGAAATAAGACTTCTTCCAAAGCGTAAAGATCCACAACTAAGAAAAAAGGGACAGAATTCGAAATTATCACAAGTTTTTAGGATAAGTTGAAGTAATTCGGTGTTAGAAAGGGGTTAGGGACAAAAGGTCGAAAGACAAAAGGTCGAAAGGACAAAAGGTCGAAAGACAAAACGTCGAAAGACAAAACGTCGAAAGACAAAACGTCGAAAGACAAAAGGTCGAAAGGACAAATGGTCGAAAAGGACAAAAGGTCGAAAGGGACAAAAGGTCGAAAGGGACAAAGGTCGAAAGGACAAAACGTCGAACAGGACAAAAGGTCGAACGAAAAAATATAAATAAAGATCAAAAGGCGAAAGGGACAAAAGTACGAAATAGACAAGAAACTGAAACCGAGAGAATCAATCTCACACCAGAGGTACATAGTTGTAAAAAATCTGCCCTTTTATTTTTCACATTTTTTAACAATTGAATAAAATTCATTCAGTGAGTACAACTAATAGATGGATGTTTGAGTTTTCTAAATGTCTCTTCGATTTGCCAAAACGGTGAACGCTGCACATTTTGATGTGTATTACACGCAGGTGAATTTTTAATGCAGGCGTCCTTTTTATCTCTAACAGAACTATCAAGATATTCATAATATTGTTTCATAGTCACTACTCCTTCTTTGAAAATTGCTCATTCTTCAACTTTGATTAATGAGATGAGTGTTATTTCTGCTTGAAGTTAAATGCATTTCAAAAATTCCTTTGGAATACACAAAATTTCAACTTGTTCATAATCGAACTTTTGTCCCTTTCGACCTTTTGTCCTTTTCGACCTTTTGTCCCTTTCGACCTTTTGTCCCTTTCGACCTTTTGTCCCTTTCGACCTTTTGTCCTTTCGACCTTTTGTCATTTCGACCTTCTGTCCCTTTCAACGTTTTGTCCTTTCGACCTTCTGTCTTTTCGACCTTTTGTCTTTCGACCTTTTGTCCGTTCGACCTTTCGTCTTTCGACCTTTTGTCATAGATTCGTTAGAAAGGACTTAGCGAACAAAGCACTGAAGCGAAATAATGAAATTGTATTAGTATTGTACAACAAACCTAAACATAGTACGAAAACACAATTTCATCTAAATGATAATTTCATTTAATCAAAAGAAACATTCATAAATTACGCAACGTTTAGCTGGGAGGGGTTGCGAGATGTAAGACGATCCATATAATTTTTAGAGGATTCATACAAATAGTGTAAGACAAGGAGGAGGGGTGATGAAATAGCCAAATTTTACGTTACGTGATTGGTGGTCTTTCTTTAAGGAAAATGCCTTTGTATACGACACGCGAAACCTGATATATATTTTTACCTCTGTAGTTTTTTGTATATATAAAAACAATGGTTTTCGTATGAAAGTGCATTTTTTAGGACCCCCTTCACCTTTAGGAGTTACGTAATCTTTAAACATTCCCTAATATATGCTCATTAAACATCAATTTACTGTTATTAACTCTTATTTGTGTTAATATATACTTAAAGCACATGATTGGATAAATGCGTACTCTTACCCCACCCGATGCGCATTTTTACCCCACCGGTGGGGTAAGAGTGCGTTTTCACTGTCTTGCAATAAGGGTTCTACTAAATCGAATCTCAATAATTTCAATATTTTTCCACTGGGTAACATAAAGGAAGAGTATATGAATCATCGACACTGATTTGATATGCAGAAGCTTGCTTCATAAGGGCCACATGATCGATTGAAAACTAAGTGCGTACTCTTGCCCCACTCTACTCTACTTCTCAAAATGCGTGGCAGGCGATCATTGTCCTATTCTGTTGCAGTTTGGGACAAACGTTTATTGCGAGTTGAGTTTGTCCTAACATTTACAAGAGAGGATAATGTTGTTGTCATTGGCAATGTTGTTATTTTACATTCCTTGTTCCCGGGATTTGGTCTCCCATGTAATTTAAGTGGGAGCGGGATTTGCGTTTCCCGTGACAGGAGCAGAAGTGTAAACCAAAAAAATATTTTCCTGAAGTGTAAACCCAATCGCGTATGAAAAGTGTACGGTTAAATATCCCATGTGTAGAGATGCAAATCCCGCGGGGAAGCAATTCCGTTTGAATTGATTCCGCACGGGAAATGTGTAATCTATAACGGAAATTTATTATGGTGAGTTGGATAATGAAAAGTGAGAAATATGAGAAGTGTGAAGAGAAAACTAAGGAATGATAAGCGAGAAATAAGTAAGCAATGAGCTAATGATTCCGGTCAAAAAATCTCTTGTGAAAAGAAATTCTCGAAGAGATTTTCAAAAAAATTTAAAAGCTAAGCTAAGCTAAGCTAAAGCTAGCTAAAGCTAAGCTAAAGCTAAGCTAAACTAAAAGCTAAGCTAAGCTAAGCTAAAAGCTAAGCTAAAGCTAAGCTAAGCTAAACTAAGCTAAAGCTAAGCTAAGCTAAAGCTAAGCTAGCTAGCTAAGCTAAGCTAAGCTAAAGGCTGGAAGCTAAAAGCTAAGTGAGTGAGCTGAGCTGAGCTAGGCTGAGGCTGGGCTGAGGCTGGGAGGCTGAGCTGGGCTGGGTGAGGCTGAACAGGGGCTGGGTGGGAGCTGGGGGCTGAGTGGGGTGAGTGGGGCTGAACGTGGGCTGAGTGGGGTGGAGTGGGGCTGAGGTGGGGTGGAGACAGGGGCTGGGCTGAGCTGGGAACAGGGCTGGGAACAGGCTGGGGCTGAACAGGCTGGGGAACATGGGGCTGGGGGGTGGGTGGGGTGGCACAGGAACAGTGGGCTGGGGCTGGGGTGAGGCTGGGAACAGGTGGGAACAGGAACAGGGCTGGGAACAGGTGGGGCTGGGGAGACAGACAGGAACTGGGGTGGGAGCTGGGGAACAGGAACAGGGCTGGTGGGGTGGTGGGGGCTGGAACAGGTGAACAGGGAGCTGGTGGAGTGGGGCTGGGGGCTGGAGTGGGTGGGTGAGCTGGAGTGGAACAGTGAGTGGAGGCTGGTGGGGCTGGTGGGGCTGAACAGGGGTGAGTGGGGCTGAGCTGGGAGCTGAGGCTGGGGAGTGGAGGTGGGGGTGGAGTGGGAGTGGGAGGTGGTGGGCTGGGGCTGAGGCTGGGGGTGGAGCTGGTGGGGCTGGGAACAGGTGGGCTGGGGTGGAACAGGGGTGGAACTGGGAGCTGAACAGGGTGGTGGAACAGGGTGAACAGACAGGTGCTGGGGCTGGGAGCTGAGACTGGGAACAGGTGGTGGGAACAGGGGTGGGTGGGAACAGGTGGAGTGGAGTGGGGTGGGAACAGGGAACAGGTGGAGCAGACAGGTGGCTGGGGCTGGGAACAGACAGGTGGGGCTGGAACAGGTGGGTGGGAACAGGAACAGGGTGGGAACAGGAACAGGTGGTGGGTGGGTGGAACAGTGGGGCTGGTGGGGTGGAACAGTGGGGTGGGAACAGGTGGGAACAGGGCTGGGAACAGGGCTGGGGTGAACAGACAGGTGGGGTGCTGGTGGGCTGGAGTGGGGCTGGGGAACAGCTAAGCTAAGCTGGGCTAAAGCTGAACTAAAGCTAACAGCTGCTAGCTGAAAAAGCTACTAAGCTAAGCTAAAACTAAAGCTAACTAAAAACTAAGCTAAGCTAAACTAAAAGCTAAGCTAAAGCTAAGCTAAAAACTAAGCTAAAAACTAAGCTAAACTAAGCTAAAGCTAAACTAAGCTAAACTAAAAGCTAAGCTAAAGCTAAACTAAAACTAGCTAAAAAGCTAAGCTAAAGCTAGCTAAGCTAAAGCTAAGCTAAAGCTAAGCTAAAGCTAAGCTAAAGCTAAGCTAAAGCTAAGCTAAAGCTAAGCTAAAGCTAAGCTAAAGCTAAGCTAAAGCTAAGCTAAAGCTAAGCTAAAGCTAAGCTAAAGCTAAGCTAAGCTTACCAAAATAAAAACAGCTATTTTTTTTTGAACAATTTGACCTAGTGCGTAATTTTTGATGGCGTCATTCGAAGAAATTGCTACTAAGTATGTGTAAATTTCAACATATTTGTAGTTCATTGTTAAAATTTCAGCTCAATCGGTCATTGGGGTACAAAGTTACAGCTTGTCAAAGTTGACCATTTTGTATGAAAAACGACTTCCGCTGCTATTATTCTGAACACAGGTGTATAAGCGAAAGCAAGCTTTATTTTCGATATGAGGATGTTTTGAACAATTAGTATACAAATAGATGTCAAAAGACATCTAGTGGAAAATATAAATAAATAAGTGAACTAATATTTTTCTTCGCAAGAAATTTTAGTTTTTTCTCTCTCTTCAGTCTATCGGTATACGGTATGATGAGAAGAAATTTTCGGAAAGAGAAAGAAAATTTATAAATCTCTATTTCAAGACAAAAATTTCAAAACGACTTATCTGCTTTTGTAAACAAAGATTCAAACGACGATTTGACGAATCTGATAGCTCTCCCACGCAAACCAACACCATCAATAGTTAGGTGAAGGATTCCGCTGCCTGTTGATGGTGTTGGTTTACGTCGTCAAATCGTAATCTTTGTTTACAAATCGTTTGAATTTTGATTTAAAGAAATTTTTCAATTTTTTCTTGAACCACCGCGTTGGTGCACCGTAATTCGGCTGCTGCACCCAAAAAACAAGTTACCATTTTTGCAATCGCATATCACGACGAGGCCATCACAATGATAATCCATGTCCAGGGAAGTTTAAGAAAAATCCTACCAGACTGGGAATCTAAATCCAACATTCATAGTATTGACTTGTAGCACTAAACCAATTAAGACCTGTAACATTCAAACCTTTAAAAAGATGATAAACCAATGCGACCAGAATGAGGTTATTCCACATGAAGATTAGAAGTGCATCGCTACGCTCTCTGATTTGTAGGTCTGTAGCCAAGAAGTTCTTAGATGACCTAACATTTAACACGCCAATGCGGGTAAAAGTGACAGAGTTAAAAGCAAACAAATCTGCTAAAGGTAAGCAAAGGTAATTAATGCCTGATAAATTGCCTTGTTTCGGCAGATGCAGACGCACAGTATACTGTGATTTTTGTGTTAGCCAATCATCGGCGTGAAATACGAAATTAGGCGGCGTGGAGCTGAGCATGCTGAGGGTGGCTGGGTTCGAGTCCCTTTGCCGGTCCAGGCAATTTCCGGACTGGAAATTGTCTCGATTTCCCTGGGCATTAAAGTATCATCGTGTTAGCCTTATGATATACGAATGCAAAAATGGTACTTTGGCTTTGAAACCGCGCAGTTAATAACTTTGGAAGTGCTGAATGAGTACAAAGCTGCGAGGCGTCATGTCCAAATGGGGGATGTGATGCCAAAAAGAACAAGAAGAAGAAGAAGAAAAAGAAGAAAATGGACTTATGTTGGGTTTTTAATGTCGTGCACATAGGGGTTTGTAAACTTTTTTATTATGGTATATGTAGATAAATACTAACCAAGGGCTATAAAACGTCTTTGGTTACGGTGGGGCGTTTTGCCCTGGCACTTGTTGAAATCCATTTTTCACGTCTTTTCAAAAAAGCTTCATTACGTGTTCTCTGTGACATTTTTATATGACTACTCACAGCAACACATTAGCGACTTTTTGGACTACCAAAAACACAAAGTTTGCATAAATTGCGTTGAAAAGTAAAAAGTTATCATAAGTATTGCCTTAGAGATGCATATTATACCGCCTTTGCCTACTCATAAATGTGTGCAAAATCGCTTGAATTATGAGTTCCTTACTTAAACATAAGCATGATTTGATTTCTTAGAAATGAGTATTATGCACTGTCCAATAACCTCGTCGATAGCGAATCAAGCAGTTTTATATGTATTGCAGCTTCTAAGTTGAGTTGAACCAAAAAAGTACGCAAATTTCCACATAATATTCCTTCACTGCATGTGAATTACCTCAAACGTTTCTTACTCCATTTGTTAATAATGCACATGTATGATTGATAAGGATGCAAAATAAATTCTCTTCCTATGCGAGCTCAGGCCGATAGTTCAGCAGTGATCTTCGTCGTGAGTGGACGCATTAACAAGGGCTTGGGACGGAAATCTTAGGAGCGTTTGTTCTGAGATTGAGTGAGAGTGAGCAACGTGGACGCGCGCGGAAACCGAATACAGAACTGCAATGGGAACGGCGGAACCGCGATCGTGGTGCGAGTGTCCGGCGAGACGGCGATGGATCTTACAGAAGAACATGTGGATCTTGCCGCTTCTGCTGTGCTGTGGGCTGCTGATCGAGCGCACCGAGTGTCAGGGGTCAGTTGAAGTGCTTTGATATGGCTCATTTATAGCGGCTTCCCGATGGGGGAATCCCGAATCTGCGAAAAATCCCCGATGCGCAAGAGATAAAGTCTAAGGAACTGAAGAAGTGAATCTGCGTATGCGAATGTTTGAAGAGATTTTTTGAGGATCAATTAAGAAATGTATCGAATGCTTTGTGATATATTGTGAATTTTACGTTTTCGTGAAAGCATCTTTTTGAAGAATTCGTTTGTGTTATTGTTTCACAGATTGGTTTCAGAGATATCAATCGGTCGGTGACTAACTGGGGAATTTCAAAGTGAATATTTTTTTATTGTGATTTTGAAGTAATCAACATTCTGGTTTGATAAATTTTGAAACTAGAGTGCTGGTTGTAATTTGTTTATGCTATTTATGCTACATGTGCCGTATTTATAATGCTGCCATTTGTCAAACTTTGAATTTTGAATAAAACGTCTCTTTGTCTCTAAAGAAATACAGCGCGATAGCAGTAAAACCATACCATTCACTGCACATTATTTTATAAACTTGACCCTCGCGAAGTACAAACAATCTATGAAAATTGAAAGTGCAAGGGAATGAGTCATAGTAGGAAATCAAACCGATAATTACAATCTAAATTACAATAGTCAAATCTGAGTGATTTGTAGAATCCAGTGTCCTTTAAACTCAAAAAACCAAGCCACAAATTTTTTCAGCCATTCAGATTGCATTGTACTCTCGTATTGTAGTTCTATTTTCGCGTTGCTGCAGGATGTTTTCATAGTAGGTTTTTAATTTCAACAGTAATTTTCAACGCTTTTGAACCACAATCTTTGTCTGGGCCCGTGATTTAGTTTTTACTTTGAACTCGTTTGTATGTAGTATCCCATTTCCAGAATTATATGGGATAGTATAAACTCGTCTTATGACAAGTAATTATATTCTTCTGAAAAAAAAAATCAGAAGGGTTGTGTACAAGACACGACCGCTTGACGTAAACTACGTAAAACCTCTTAGTGCAATGGGAATCGTAATATCATATGAACATTAGGTTGTATACATGGCACAATAGCGAATTCAACCAAAAATTATCTTAAGCTGTTTTTAGAACAAACATTTTTCTCAATCACCACCGACGACCGACTTGGACCGCTACCGGCGCAGCCATCGTCTCAAGTCAATTCAAAACGCTGCTCTCACGCGCGCGTTTGCTTGAATTTTCTTGAAATCATCGTGCGGTTGTCATCAGCAATCAATAGAATTTGTTTAATTTTTTTAGTAGAACAGGTTTGTCGACAGCGAGTTAAAATGAGGAGAAAATTGCATTTCCACAATTCTGCTGTCACCGACAGCCACTCAATGATTTTCCGCTTATTTGCTACATACGTCATCTTTGTTAATAATTTTCTGCAACAACCTCCCCTCCGACGGCCGACCATGGCTGCAAGACACGACTATGCACAGGAAAAATGAAGCGGTGGGCCAAAAGGTGCTCGCGTTACAGCAATCTGATGTCCGTGTTGGGGATACATGAACGGAGTTGGTTAGTTCTGAATCTTTTACCAGACGTGAAAGAACTAAAATTTTCAATAGTTTTACGTTGATAATCAATAGTTTTAAAACAATGGCCGAATTGGTGGAATGTTTCCGAATCTATTGATAATAAAATCTCGAAAATTTATCGAAAGATAAAGTCGCTATTAACTTTTGAAATCTTACATGATTTCGTGACGGTCCCCAATTTGGAAATTTTCATTTGACACCCTGTATCCGAGGCTTCCCCTTAGACGTAGTTTACGTCAAAATGCTGGCAAATTAATTATTTTGTGTAAAATGGTGATTCTGAAAAATCATAATCTTGAGAGAATATTTCACTTGACAACAACTGACGTCATCCATACGAATACATATTTGCAGCACCTACGATGCGCGCCCGTAATTGTGCTGCTGGAATAACAAAACCGAATAAGAATTTCACTGCTGCTGAAGCCATCTCCCTCCGATGCGCGCTCGTGATTCTGCTACGGACGGCAGGCAACTTTATGGCGTCGCCAAGCGCAAATTTTTTTTTATGTATACAGGTTATCCGACTTTTTATGTATACAGGTTATTCGCCTCGCCTCAATCTTCCTTTGTGTAGAATGGTGGCACTGAGAAGAACCGATTAATTCCCCAAATATGTCGACGACGACCACACGATCCACGACAAGGGCTGGAATTCGCTCAGCAACTTTGCCGATGCTGGGACCGCTCTCCGCGACATTTCAAATGAAATGCCTTGCGCGCGGGGGAAAGCAGTTTTCTTATAATGAATGAAGATGGCTCATTAGTCTCGTCAAGATTGCCGTCGGTAGTAGAATCACGAGAGCACGATTCAGAGAAAGACTTATAATTTTAGTGGATAGTCATCCATATGCAAAAACATTATTGCAGCTTCTCCGTTTGACGCGCGCTCGTGATTCTAGTACCGACGGTATCATTCTGCTGTCGCCAAGCGATTATAATTTGCATTTAAAAAAAATGTCTCGGCTTAACCTTCGCTTCCACAAAATTGTAATCTTTCGATTGATTGTTAATAATCCGCCTTCCCAATCACAAGCTGCAACAAAACCAAATAAGAATCTTGAGAAAATTTCACCTGGCTGCCACTGATGCCTTCCATACGAATTCATATTTGTAGCATCTCCTCCCGGGCCGCACTCGTGATTCTGCTACGGACGGCAACATTATGGCGTCGCCAAGTGGTTAATTTGCTCTTTGAATAATATTCGCCTCACCTCTTCCTTTGTATAGAATGGTGGCTCTGAGAAGAACCGATTAATTTGTTCAGCAACTCCGCCGATGCTGGGAGTCTGGGACCGTTCTCCGCGACATTTCAAATGAAATGTCACGCGCGCGCGGGAGAGCAGTTTTCTTATAATCAATAAAGATGACTCATTAGTCCCGCCTCTTTGTTGTCCGGTATGGCTGCAAATATTGTGTAACCGTCACACACTCACCAAAGGGGCGTGGCTACAGGTTCAACTTTATTGATTACAAGAAAGCAGCTCTTCCGCGCGTGCGAGCCATTTCGCTCGAGATGTCGCGGAGAGAAGACCGTGGTACCACCTTCGGCATCGGCGGAGCTCCTACCGGAAATTTTATTCCCGCGATGGTGTGGGTCGCGCGGTCGTCGTCATTAACATTGGCTCAGTTTAAATTTTCTTGTATGAAGTAGGGGGAATGACGGCTTTGGCAGGTTTTGTTCTATTGTCGGGGGGGTTTTTGTTAACCAAATTTTATGAAATTTGGCCACAATATTCTTTGATATGCAAAGAATGTTTAGGCCAAATATGAGCATAATTAGTTACAGAAAAAAACCCTGACAATAATAGAACAAAACCTGCCAAAGCCGTAATTTCCCCTACTAACGATTGGCTACCATCAATGAAAGAAACTCTTAAGTCACAACTTGAGGCGAGATGAATTTTGATCAAAGTTAAACTTAATTGCTTGGTGATGGCAAATTGTTTTCCGTTGGTAGTAGAATCACGAGATCACGATTCAGAGAAAGACTTATAATTTTAGTAGATAGAATCCATGCGAATACATTTTTGTATCCATGCGAATACATTTTGCAGCTTCTCCGTTTGACGCGTGCTCGTGATTCTACATACATACAGAAAACATACGATGATTCAACTCATCCATGAGTTTTTAGTTGCTGAGTTGGGCTTGATTTGAATCGTCCATGAGTTTTTACCACAACAGACCAAACCACAGGCGTTATCGCTGGAACCGCGCTGGTCCGTTCTCCGTAACATCCAGAATGAAAATGACGCGCGCACGCGAAACACGGGGCTTTTTATACACGGGGAAAACGAAGCAGTGGATCAAAAGACCCGTACCTTACTGCAAACTGATGTCCGTGTTGGGGATTTTTGAACCGAATTGAATTTTTCACCCGGTTTGGAAAGAAATAACATTTTCAATAGTTTAACGTTGATAATCAATAGTATCAAGAGAATTGACAAATTGCTGGAGAGTTTCCGAATCTATTGATAAGCAAATCTCGAAAATCCATCGAAAGATAAAGACGCTATTAGTGTTTGAAATCTATTCTAATTTCGTGACGGTCTCAAATATGGAAATTTCGGTTTTACACCCTGTATCTGAGTCTTCCCCTTAGACGCAGTTTACGTCAAAAAGTTTTCCAAATTTTCTTGTATAAATCCAGCAGGAACTGAGTGCAGTACAAGACATACTTACATCGTTAAAAAAACAGGGAAAACAAAAGTGGTCCTAGATTACTCCCTTGAGGAACGCCTGATTTGTTACAGAAAGTATATGATTCAACTCCGCCCAATTCAACAGACACTCTGCGGTTTGTTAGGTATGACTCGACTTACGACTTACGAGCACTGAAGACGACCACACAGTTGTGGTCGAAATACGTATCTGCAAAGATATCGAAATATTTGTTGAAATAAATGGAGAATACTTAACTCGTCTTAGACGGTTGAATACATTCCACTAAAAAGAGCTTAACATATTTTTTCTTATCATGTTGTTTAGTTCACTTTTATTGAAGTGAACTAAATATAATTCTCGAGAAACGCCTATTTTTTCTACGTTATTTGATAACTAGTCAAGCAGCAGCAAATCAGCAACATGCACGTCTAAACTTTTTTGGGAATGTGTTCAATCACTCCAAACCTTGGCCTGTCGTAACACAGTGAACATGTATTGGGTTCCCGGTTATTGTGGCATTGAAGACAACGAACAAGCTGATATGCTGGCAAGACTTGGATCACCTCGACAATTTGTAGGTCCGGAACCATTTTGTGGTGTATATGCGTGTGCTCTTAGAATGGAACTCATATCCAGGGAACATTAAAAGTAGAGGACATTCGGAAAAACACCTTGATTGCGAAGCCGTCAAGACGTTTTATTAAACCCAACGTATTTAGTACAAGCAAAATTGTAGATCTTCCAAAAAAAGATCTAAGTACATACGCAGGAAATGAGAAATGTTTTCTTTCTGAATTTTAGGTTTGAGGATTCTCTCATTCTCCTTTGGATTCAAACCCTGATTATTTACAATATATGTAGGGGAACTGTTCCGTTTTCCATCTCACTGAACATATGTTCATCTCATCGCAAAACAAAGAAATCCAGCACCATTCTCGTTGCGTCGTTTTGCTAACACGCATGCATTGCTTACTGGTGAAAAAAAAATCACAAAAGTACTAAACAAACCAAATTTTTTTTCATTGCTTCGTTTTTGATGGGATGGAAATAGGAGCTATGGCATGAAGTGCCGAACCGTTCCCCTACCATATCCGAGTAATATAGTAAAATTTCTGCAGGCAGGGGGGAAATTTATGAAACCCTACTCAGTGCCTAAAATGCCAAAAGTGGGGATATGAAAATAAAAATGTCATACCCAATCAGCGATTGTAAGGTGCTATACTATATTTGTAAAATAATCTGACAATTTCGCATGTACCCTGTATACAGATTTTTGTAGGCTTCAATACTGAATTCTCGCTTAACTTTTGAAAGGACCTAAGTAACATGTTTTCATGAAATTATTTGAATAGCGCAATCAACAGAACAACATGAAAGCTTTTGATTGCAGTACTCAAATTAATTCATAAAAAAATGTTACTCAGATCCTTTTGAAAAGTTAAGCGAGAATTGTACACTGACCCCACATATATGGGTCACTTTGTAACAATTGTTGGTCACTCCATTTTACATGTAGGTCAAATGGCAATGACTCATATTAGTGCGTGACCCATGGTTGTGGAGTCTATATAGTATTATAAGAATAACTAAAAACCTCCGGGGGCAGCAGGGACTATGTCCAAGGGCTTGACGATCCCTCCCCAGGCCATCTGCGAGTTGTGGCGCCTGCCTACACAGCAAATAATTTTGAAAATTCAACGACGTGTAAAATTGCAGCTTATCCCATCAAACGAATTAACATTCGATATTCAATTAAATTTTATTGAATTTTACAAGCAAGCACCGTTTAAATTTATTTCGATTTAAAAGAATAGTGAGATCGATTGAATGTTACGTTTATTTGCATGCTCCAAATATGTGCATGAAAATACATTTAAAATCACAACATATTTTTATCTGTGTAGGATGTGGTGGGGTTTGACAGTGGGCCCTGTTAAACCTCTATAAAAAGCTGCATGTATCCGCAAGTAGGCTCCGCCAAAGCGACCGTGTGCCGCTCAAAGCGCACAAGCCCAAGTCCTGGTGTTAGGTGGGACGCTAAACAACCCTGACACGACGGCCCTCCGACGAGACAGGAGGTTTGCGCAGGCCCAATAAGCCGCCTTTAAAAACAACTATTACGAACGACATAGAAGACAATACGACTTGATCCAATCGGCAACGACCTAGGCGACGAATAAAGGATCACGATTGGAAGCTTGGAACATGGAACTGCAAGTCGCTAGGTTTCGCAGGTTGCGACAGGATGATCTACGATGAATTACATCCCCGCAACTTCGATGTCGTAGCGCTGCAGGAAATCTGCTGGACAGGACAGAAAGTGTGGAAAAGCGGGCATCGAGCGGCTACCTTCTACCAAAGCTGTGGCACCACCAACGAGCTGGGGACCGGCTTCATAGTGCTTCAACGCGTGATTGGGTGGCAGCCTATCAACGCAAGGATGTGCAAGCTGAGGATAAAAGGCCGTTTCTTCAACTATAGCATCATCAACGTGCACTGCCCACACGAAGGGAGATCCGACGACGAGAAAGAAGCGTTCTATGCGCAGCTGGAGCAGACATACGATGGATGCCCACTGCGGGACGTCAAAATCGTCATCGGTGACATGAACGCTCAGGTAGGAAGGGAGGAAATGTATAGACCGGCCATCGGACCGGATAGTCTGCATACTGTATCGAACGACAACGGCCAACGATGCATAAACTTTGCAGCCTCCCGCGGAATGGTAGTCCGAAGCACTTTCTTCCCCCGCAAGAATATCCACAAGGCCACATGGAAATCACCTAATCAAGTAACGGAAAACCAAATCGACCACGTTCTAATCGACGGTAAATTCTTCTCCGACATCACGAACGTCCGCAATTACCGCGAATATTGAATCCAACCACTACCTCGTCGCAGTATGTCTGCGCTCAAAACTCTCGACGGTGATCAACACGCGTCGGAGTTGTCCGCCGCGGCTTAACATTGGGCGGCTACAAGACGGTAGACTAGCCCAAGACTACGCGCAGCAGCTGGAAGTGGCACTCCCAACGGAAGAGCAGCTAGGCGCAGCATCTCTTGAAGATGGCTGGAGAGATATTCGATCCGCCATTGGAAGCACCGCAACCGCTGCACTAGGCACGGTGGCTCCGGATCAGAGAAACGACTGGTATGACGGCGAATGTGAGCAGTTAGTTGAGGAGAAGAATGCAGCATGGGCGAGATTGCTGCAACACCGCACGAGGGCGAACGAGGCACGATACAAACGGGCGCGGAACAGACAAAACTCGATTTTCCGGATGAAAAAGCGCCAGCAGGAAGATCGAGACCGTGAAGAGACGGAGGAACTGTACCGCGCTAATAACGCACGAAAGTTCTATGAGAAGTTGAACCGTTCACGTAAGGGCCACGTGCCACAGCCCGATATGTGTAAGGACATAAACGGGAACCTTCTTACGAACGAGCGTGAGGTGATCCAAAGGTGGCGGCAGCACTACGAAGAGCACCTGAATGGCGATATGGCAGACAACGGTGGCGGTATGGTAATGAACCTAGGAGCACGCGCGCAGGACATGCGACTTCCGGCTCCGAATCTCCAGGAAATCCAGGAGGAGATCGGTCGGCTGAAAAACAACAAAGCCCCTGGAGTTGACAAACTACCAGGAGAGCTGTTTAAACACGGTGGTGAAGCACTGGCTAGAGCGCTGCACTGGGTGATTACCAAGGTTTGGGAGGATGAGGTTCTGCCGCAGGAGTGGATGGAAGGTGTCGTGTGTCCCATCTACAAAAAGGGCGATAAGCTGGACTGTAGCAACTACCGCGCAATCACATTGCTGAACGCCGCCTACAAGGTACTCTCCCAAATTTTATGCCGTCGACTAAAACCAATCGCAAGAGATTTCGTGGGCAGTGCCAGGCGGGATTTATGGGTGAACGCTCTACCACAGACCAGGTGTTCGCCATACGTCAGGTATTGCAGAAATGCCGCGAATACAACGTGCCCACACATCATCTATTTATCGACTTCAAAGCCGCATATGATACAATCGATCGGGACCAGCTATGGCAGCTAATGCACGAAAACGGATTTCCGGATAAACTGATACGGTTGATCAAGGCGACGATGGATCGGGTGATGTGCGTAGTTCGAGTTTCAGAGGCATTCTCGAGTCCCTTCGAAACCCGTAGAGGGTTACGACAAGGTGATGGTCTTTCGTGTCTGCTATTCAACATCGCTTTGGAGGGAGTAATACGAAGGGCAGGGATTGACACGAGTGGTACGATTTTCACGAAGTCCGTCCAGTTATTTGGTTTCGCCGACGACATTGATATCATGGCACGTAACTTTGAGAGGATGGAGGAAGCCTACATCAGACTGAAAAGCGAAGCTAAACGGATTGGACTAGTCATCAACACGTCGAAGACGAAGTACATGATAGGAAGAGGCTTAAGAGAGGTCAATGTGAGCCACCCACCACGAGTTTCTATTGGTGGTGACGAAATCGAGGTGGTTGAAGAATTCGTGTACTTGGGCTCACTGGTGACCGCCGATAACGATACCAGCAGAGAAATTCGGAGACGCATAGGGGCTGGAAATCGTACGTACTGGGGACTCCGCAAGCCGCTGCGATCGAATAGAGTTCGCCGCCGTACCAAACTGACTATCTACAAAACGCTTATAAGACCGGTAGTTCTCTACGGACACGAGACCTGGACGATGCTCGTGGAGGACCAACGCGCACTGGGAGTTTTCGAAAGGAAAGTGTTGCGTACCATCTATGGTGGGGTGCAGATGGCGGACGGTACGTGGAGGAGGCGAATGAACCACGAGTTGCATCAGCTGTTGGGAGAACCATCCATCGTTCACACCGCGAAAATCGGACGACTGCGGTGGGCCGGGCACGTAGCCAGAATGTCGGACAGTAATCCGGTGAAAATGGTTCTCGACAACGATCCGACGGGAACAAGAAGGCGAGGTGCACAGCGGGCAAGGTGGATCGATCAGGTGGAGGACGACTTGCGGACCCTCCGCAGACTGCGTGGTTGGCGAAGTGCAGCCATGGACCGAGCTGAATGGAGAAGACTTTTATGTGCAGCACAGGCCACTCCGGCCTTAGTCTGATGATAATAAGAACCTCCGATTGAGTGCAAAATGCACATGGATATCGCGAGGGCAATCATAAATTTAATTCTTGAGAATGTCCTCAATGCAAACATATTTTGAATTACCGTTCCAAGTTTATGAAGGGAAACGTCAATCGGATCTCCGATTCAATGGATAGAAATAATAATCTTATAATTGCTCAAGATCCGCAATCATTTACTGGTTGAGCTGTAACGCAGCAGGGACTATTTACAAGGGCTTGAAGATCCCTCCCCAGGCAATCTGCGAGTTGTGGTGCCTGCCTAGGATGTGGTAGGGTTATCCACAAACAGGCTCTGCCAAAGCGACCGTGTGCCGCCCAAAGCGCACAAGCCCAAGTCCTGATGTTAGTTGGGACTCTAAACGGACCTGACACGACGGCCCTCCGACGAGACAGGAGGTTTGCATAGGTCCTATAAGCAGCCTTTAAAGCAATCATTGCGAACGACATAGAAGATAATATGATTAAGATGTCAAAATGACAATCGAGTAGGGGAGTATATCTTGTTAGAGAATATGAATAGTAAAGAGTAAAAAGGTATAGTACAATACTTACGTTAATCATCCCTGTCAGCTCCCATGAAATGTGCGTGCTACATCGATATCCAGTTAAAAAAATCCTGATAGATGAAAAATAGTATGGTATGGGCTCAATCATGAGCAATTTAGTACAATGATAATAAAATAAATATATTTTTTTCAAGTTCGTTTATTTGGTAGGCTCAGGCGTGTATAACACTTTACGGAGCCACGTTTCTTTGTGATATGTACAATCGACATAATCTTATTATTAAATTAGTAAAAGAGGGAAATAAGCTAACGTACTCGTGGTGATTCGAGGTTAGGTTTACAATGTTAAAGGATGGACGGGGATTAGGATTTGGGAATCAGGGAGAATAATAAATATATTGGTGATAATCAGTTCCGTAATGATGAAAGCCAATGAAAATATTGAATTTGATAAAATAAGTAAGGTACCCCGGGACCTAAAAAACGCTAGTTCAGCAAAATTGTTAATGCATACTTAGAAAACAGGTTATTTTAGAAGATTAACCACTGATACACCATTATATGCTTCCATTGTTGAAATGTAGAGGTGTTTGATGCCATTTATTCAATTACAAAAATATTGGTAGTGCAAGAAATAAATTTACCTTCAGAACCCACTTACCCCTTCAAACGGGGCAAGTGGGACCTATTCTGTTTTCTACTGTCGAACGGGATTAAATTAATGATTTTTTGTGTGTGTTACTTCTACGTGAAGTTAAACGATTTACAATGATATGGAAATGCTAATATCATCTTTCAAACTTAGACGTACATGGTTCATGATAGAATTAGAAGCGAAAGTATAGATTTGATAGTTTCGTTAGGAAACGGCAGCGGTATGAAGAATATTTTATAGAAGTCGATTTGAAGCGAGCGGAGGGCAATATTTGTGATGGCACATATCACACGACCTTCCTTCTGCCAAGCTCCCGTATGAAGGGGGAGGGAAGAATATCAGTGTGGAAGCTGATATATATTAACGAGTCGTGGCTCGATTTAATTCAAAAAAATATATTTATTTAAACACTTTTATAGATCTTAACACTACGCGTACACGAACTGAACTGAATTTTATTAATAATTGTATAGACCTCGAAACCTCACAGCCTATTCTAAATCTGCTGACTCCAAAGGGTCCGAAGTTCGATGGTCGATGGTCATTCGATTCACTTGCTGACGCGGCATCCGTCCACTGGTTGCGTGGTGTAGGTTGTTGTCAAGCTTAAGTTCTGGGTCAGCACATTGGTAATTGGTGCCAACGTAATTATATCTCCACTGGCAAAAGGAAGGTAGTTTGACTTGCTCATATGCCATCGCGTGCGGAAGGATTTTCTATCGACGAGTACTGTCTCCTCTAATTCTTTCATGAACATGTACGTCTAAGTTTGGAAGATGATATTAGCATTTCCATATCATTGTAAATCGTTTAACTTCACGTAGAAGTAGCACACACAAAAATCATTAATTTAGTGTACTACCCTTGGTGGGGGCATCCATCAATTCAGCTGTTATTGGTGACGGTACAGCAGCAGTGTCTTTCTCAGCTTTGTTGTCTCCGAGGCAGCCAAGTTGGTTGCGACGAGATGGACGCAATGAGAAAACAGAACTATGCAATAAAAATCCTATTCGACTAAATGCTGATGTCATATTAGAAATTTGGAGACAGTACTCGTCGATAGAAAATCCTTCCGCTCGCGATGGCATATGAGCAAGTCAAACCACCTTCCTTTTGCTAGTGGAGATATATCAGCTTCCACACTGCTATTCTTCCCTCCCCCTTCATACAGGAGCATGGCAGAAGGAAGGTCGTGTGATATGTGCCATCACAAATATTTGCCCTCCGCTCGCTTTCAAATCGACTTCTATAAAAACATTCTTCATGCCTGCCGTATCCTAACGGAACTATCAATTCTATACTTTCGTCTCTAATTCTATCATAAACATGTACGTCTAAGTTTGGAAGATGATATTAGCATTTCCATATCATTAAGAAAGGGATTATAATATTAGTAGTAATGAAAACAAGACAACAGCCGATTTGCTGTTTATTTGGCTGTTGTCTTGTTCTTTTTTAAAACGAAATCAAACTGTATCTGGTTCAGATCCATATGATATATGAATGACGAAGTTATTTTTCACAAGACAGCCATATAAAAACAATTAAAATAGCTTTATCGAAAATGTTATTCAAATATGTCCCACTTACCCCATGTATGTTAAAATTCAGGGGCAAATGAAAATGGCAGATTTTAGCTTTAATTAAAAAATTTAAGTCGTTTTCGATGTCACACAATTATTTAGTTGCTCAAAATATTCACTTTCCACATCAATGATAAATTTAGAAACGACTATTTATATGGAAATCCATTGCATTAAAATAAAAGTAGTAGATTTTCCCGGTAGTTTAAAGTCATGATCAAGCAATAGCATTAGTAGGGGAAACTGGACACACATGATCCCCAGGGACACATGATCCCCCCCCTGTTTTTTCGAAAACTAATGACATGTTTATACCAGTGATATGTGCAAACGGATCCGTTAGATAGATTATTGAATCTGAGTAACATTTGATATTAGTTACTTTATGTATATGGGTTTTAGAGAGGTTTTATTATTTGAGCATTCTCAATCCTTTTTTTCTTCAAAAGAGAAAAGTTTAATAACTTTGAATATGTCCAACCAAAACGTACCAAATTTTTACTGGACATAGTTTTATTATTGTAGAATTGAATAAGTTCATTCAATTTACTATTCCTTTGTTTCCATTGAATACAAAAAACAAAACAAGATAAATACTCAACATGGACACACTTGATCCCCCACAGTTTGGACACACTTGATCCCGAAATTGCATATATTAAGGCGTTTGTTGTGGGCCCTCCTTAGCCGTGCGGTAAGACGCGCGGCTACAAAGCAAGACCATACTGAGGGTGGCTGGGTTCGATTCCTGGTGCCGGTCTAGACAATTTTAGGATTGGACTTCCTTCCCTCTCGACTTCCCTGGGCATAAAAGTATCATCGTGTTAGCCTCATGATATACGAATGCAAAAAATGGTAAGTTTGCTTAGAAATCTTGCAGTTAATAACTGTGGAAGTGCTTAATGAAGACTAAGCTGCAAGGTGGCTCTGTCCCAGTGTGGGGATGTAATACCAATATGAAGAAGAAGAAGAAGGCGTTTGTTGTATACTGTTGCATATTATTGTATGTATTATTATTTATTTATTCAGACTAAGGCAGAAGTGGCCTGTGCGGTATATAAGAGTCTTCTCCATTCGGCTCGGTCCATGGCTACACGTCGCCAACCACGCAGTCTACGGAGGGTCCGCAAGTCATCTTCCACCTGATCGATCCACCTTGCCCGCTGCGCACCTCGCCTTCTTGTGCCCGTCGGATCGTTGTCGAAAACCATTTTCACCGGGTTACTGTCCGACATTCTGGCTACGTGCCCGGCCCATCGCAGTCGTCCGATTTTCGCGGTGTGAACGATGGATGGTTCTCCCAACAGCTGATGCAATTCGTGGTTCATTCGCCTCCTCCACGTACCGTCCGCCATCTGCACCCCACCATAGATGGTACGCAGCACTTTCCTTTCGAAAACTCCAAGTGCGCGTTGGTCCTCCACGAGCATCGTCCAGGTCTCGTGTCCGTAGAGGACTACCGGTCTAATTATCGTTTTGTAGATTGTCAGTTTGGTACGGCGGCGAACTCTATTCGATCGGGAGCGTCTTGCGGAGTCCAAAGTACGTACGATTTCCAGCCACTATGCGTCTCCGAATTTCTCTGCTGGTGTCATTTTCGGCAGTCACCAGTGAGCCCAAGTACACAAATTCTTCTACCACCTCGATTTCGTCACCACCGATGCAAACTCGCGGTGGGTGGCTCACATTGTCTTCTCTTGAACCTCTTCCTATCATGTACTTCGTCTTCGACGTGTTGATGACTAGTCCGATCAGCTTAGCTTCCCTCTTCAGTCTGATGTAGGCTTCCTCCATCTTCTCAAAGTTACGTGCCATAATATCTATGTCGTCGGCGAAACCAAATAGCTGGACGGACTTATTGAAAATTGTACCACTCGTGTTAATCCCTGCTCTTCGTATTACACCTTCCAAAGCGATGTTGAATAGCAAACACGAAAGACCATCACCTTGCCGTAACCCTCTGCGGGTTTCGAAGGGACTCGAGAATGCCCCTGAAACTCGAACTACGCACATCACCCGATCCATCGTCGCTTTGATCAACCGTGTCAGTTTATCCGGAAAACCGTGTTCGTGCATTAGCTGCCATAGCTGGTCCCGATCGATTGTATCATATGCGGCTTTGAAGTCGATGAATAGATGATGTGTGGGCACGTTGTATTCGCGGCATTTCTGCAGTACTTGGCGAATGGAAAACACCTGGTCCGTGGTGGAGCGTTCGCCCATAAAACCCGCCTGGTACTGCCCCACGAACTCCCTTGCAGTTGGTGCTAGTCGACGGCATAAAATTTGGGAGAGTACCTTGTAGGCGGCGTTCAGCAATGTGATTGCGCGGTAGTTGCTACAATCCAGCTTATCGCCCTTTTTGTAGACGGGACACACGACACCTTCCATCCACTCCTGCGACAAAACTTCCTCCTCCCAAATCTTGGTAATGACCCAGTGCAGCGCTCTAGCCAGTGCCTCACCACCGTGTTTAAATAGCTCTCCTGTTAGTTGGTCAACCCCAGGGGCTTTGTTGTTCTTCAGCCGGCCAATCTCCTCCTGGATTTCCTGGAGATCCGGAGCCGGTAGAATTAAGTCCTGCGCGCGTTCTCCCAGGTCCATCACCATACCGCCATCTTCGTCTGCCACATCGCCATTCAGGTGTTCTTCGTAGTGCTGCCGCCACCTTTGTATGTATGTATTGTATGTATTGTATGTAACTAATTGAGCTGTTAAAATTCTTTTCTAGTAAAAAAGTATAAATAAATTTAATTTCTCTTTAATTTTGTCAATCAGACGATACACGCGCAATTTGAATTTCTCTATAGCCTTATTTCATTAACCAGAACAAAATGTAATTGAACATACTTATTTTTGATTAGTTTTATTAAATGCATTTTAACATTATTTTCAATGAAAAAGTGTATAAATTAGGCTTTGAAAATACTCAACATATCACAGGGCTGAAAATCAGTATTGTTCGATCTGATACTAAATTCCGTTTGAACTAGGAGAAGTTTGCTTACAATCACCATTTATTTGTAAATCTTTTTAAAGAATTTTTCAATAATAGGCACATTCATCAACTTTTAGTCAGTTGTCAGCTCATAACGGGATCAATTTCCCCCTATATGGGGATCAAGTCTCCCGCAAGTTTTGAAAATGCCAAATTTTCATCTATTAGCAAAATCGATTTTTGGTAACTTTCATGAAAAAATAATTGCTTCCAATGACGTTTTTGAATAGCTTATTAAATTCTTTATCAAGTCCATCAAGAAGCGTGCAAATCTGTGCATGTTACATCGAGAAATATGCTAAACAAAATGTGGGGATCATATGTGTCCAGTTTCCCCTATGGTGCCTCATATGGTTTTGATTCCAAATATTTTTGAGTCGAGTGAATTCATTTATAGTTCTGCTTCATCTTTCTAGAACATTGTTGCCATTCAAAACGTTCATCGATTCATCTGCAGTCCTAGTACCCACTTACCCCGTATTTTCACTTGCCCCGGGGTATCTTATTAGGAATTAACTGAAAATGTAGAATATAATGAATGCAGTGAGTACCTAATATTAACTAATATAGAGAAACCTGAAGGTAAACCTAGAGCTAAAATGGACAGATCAATTTCACATCAAAATTCTTCACATCCACAACTCATAGTCTGAATTCTCTTTTAATCAATATCCCTTCAATATTGAGAGAGAAAGTATATAAAAGAATCCGATCAGATCCGCCAGGGACAACTTTAAGTCAGAGAACACATTGAGTAGGAGAGGGTTCTCTGTATGATTAATACAATAAACAAAGTAAATATATAGTTAAATTAGTAGAAGCAATATAAAAAATGAATACAATAAAGTTAAATGGTTGATTGTGTGCAGAGAATATAGTGTATTAGATAAATATGAATACGTCTATAATGAATTGTTGAATATGTTGAATAGATTAAACTTATTAATATAGCTAACATAATAGGTACAATGGTTATCGAGTCGACCCAGTGAAGTCGCCATATAGAAAATTTATCCGATGAGATAGAGATAACGAGTGATAGTTATAAATGAAATTTAACGGATATGAAAACGTTATATTGTCGGCGTAGCACCAACTTAGAATTCGGAAGTCGGGACTTCCGAACCAAACTTTCTTCTTTTATCTGTCAAACTAATTGATGCGTTGTTTAGCGCATCTTTAGGCGAATCTAGCGCACTATTTCCGAAGTTGGAAAAGTTGCCTGTATCTGGAGAAAAATCCAACTTCGGTATAAAAAGCGGTCTAATTTTTATCCGGATAGACAATAAATAAGCGAAAATATGAGGTGGAATATAACTAGGGGGAATGACGGCTTTGGCAGGTTTTGTTCTATCAGGGTTTTTTTTATGACTGATTATGCTCAAATTTGGCCTAATCATTCTTTGCATATCAAAGAATATTGTGGCCAAATTTCATAAAATTCAGTCGACAAAAACCCCCTGCCAATAATAGAACAAAACCTGCCAAAGCCGTCTTTTCCCCTAATACAATTTATAAGAAACAGTTTGAAACAATCTCACCAAATAAGACCAAATCCAGGAACCAGAGACTTTATGCTTGAAGAATAACTGTCGCGGCCTTATAAACACATCCCTTTTGACATTCTGTTTCAGTCAAAGTTGAATTTAAACTCCAGAATTAAATATAGTAAGGAAAAATGACGCGAGCAGAAATTTTTCGAATTCATCCTCCATCGCGGCTCACTACAAAATCTTCGCAACAATTTTCACTTTTCCTTCATTCAAGCACTCAAAACACTTTCCCACTAGCGGTCCGCCATTTGGACCCCTCCTGGGCAAAATCTTCTGAAACGCACAACCGTCTGGCGGTATCTGGCCAAACGGAGCCTGTTTTAAGTAGTAAAAGTTCTTTACTCTAACGCACGATTCTCATAAAATTCATTCAATTTTCTTCTTAACCGAACTGTAAGTGTGCCATTGTTCGATTTTTTATTTTTGAAAATTCAAGAAAACTATAAATTTCGTGACAGGAAAAACTATTGGAACCAACCGCGCACGTCAATTGCTGCGATCCGATCTGAGTAATGCCCAAAATACTTTTTCTCATAAAAAAAACGCGAGAAAAAGTCTAGCTCACTTTTAATGCACAGAGATGCACACAGAAGTAATGCCCAAAATCTCGCCCAAAATACTATTTTTTTATCGTACGAGAAAGGCATCATCACCGCTAGGTGGATTAATCTGGGTTTTTTTGTTGTTGCAGATTATCACTAATTGGACCCAAAACAATACGACCATCTAGTAAGTTTTCGGTGGCGTTCAGCAATTCTCTCGATAAAAATATACGGTTGATGGCAACCCTCGAGGATCAGAATGATCCCGTCAATTTCCGGCAATCTAAATCGCCTATCGTTAATAGAAAGACGGTTAATCAAGTAGACTTCATTGTAAGCCATCGTCAAATTATTTCGTGGAATTAGTGGATAAGTAACGTTTTTGAATTACAGGTGGAAATATCATTAACAGCGAATACCAATTGCACGTTCAAAGCCTAGATCGGGCATTCAGTTTTGACCATCGCGTGGAACTTATATTCGAACCCAAAACAATGTCGGTGTTCATTCAAACGGACAAACCGGTATATACGCCAGGAGATGTGGTGCGTTATCGCGTGGTCGTGGTTGATGCTGACACTAGACCGGTCACTAGTATTCGAACTGTTAGCATAGCACTTGACGATTCTCAGGAAAATTCGATCAGAAAATGGCCATTCGCCAGGTTGAACAAAGGGGTGTTTGAGTCGCGCGTGCAGCTGGCTTCCTCACCAGCCCTGGGCAATTGGACATTGACTGTGACAGCATCTGAAGATGTAAGTGTGTCTGTTGAGATAGACGATTCTATGAAAGCATTTCATAATCCCGTTTGAATCCCGTTTGAATGTAGATCGTCGTAACTAAACAAATAGAAGTTAAGGAATATGTACTACCAAAGTTCTTCGTAAAGGTTAAGCCATCTGATGTCCTTTTGACGGAGCACAAGAAGGTGTCTCTCGCAATAGAGACATATTACACGTTTGCCAAATCCGTCGATGGTAACTACAAAGTTGAACTGTTCCTGGATCACACCAAAAGGAAGCCTGATTTTGTAAAAACTGGCAGCATCACTGGAACAGCTAACCTTGATTTTGAGCTTCTCAACGAAGTGGATGTGGATGGTGATGCGCAATATGCTGACGTTACTGTCAATGTTGAGATTATGGAGGCTTTTTCGAGTGAGTCTAGTCATACTTATTGAGGCAAATAATTATATTAATCACTTTCATATTTTCTAGATCGCACTGTGAATGTTACGGAGTTCATTCCGATTTATCGTCAACCTTACATTGTAACCTTACTGCCATCTGACCCATCGTTTCGACCAGGAGTCCCATATGATGTGAAAATAAGTGTGAAGGATCATCTCGGACGTTCTCCCCCAAAAGAAAGCAATCTGGCTTCAATTGTTCTTAATACCGAGTTCAGTTTAACCTCCGACAGTATTACTGAACGTATAACTGTTGATCTAGATGAGAAAGGAGAAGGTCAATTTACTTTGAATCCTCATAAGGATGCCAATGAGCTTATGGTTACGGTATGTAAGGATTTTGGTTGGCAGGATATTGTTTTTTTATTCTATGTTTATTTTCATGCACACGGGGAGAAGATCTGTTGTGCAGATCCCTTCTTCCGTCAACCGCAGCATTCATTACTCATTCATAAAGGCCAACTTATTTAGTGTTCAAAACATGGTAGAAACATCCGTAGGTTTCAAGCGATGTATACAAAATCCAGTAGTTTCTTTAAGAAAGGGTGCTGATCAAGTAGATATTGTCCTTATTTGAAGCATAGAAATTAGCCCAAAATTTGGCACTCGTTTATGTGGAGAGCTTCCGCTTATTCGTCGATGTTAGAAAACTGTTCCAATAATAATCGTTCCACACAAACGAACGCTTGTTTCCAAAAGATCTTTAAACGGTACTATTTTTGCAGGCTACATATGACTCCCAAGAATACGATTCAATTCATAATCCGATACACGGTTTTGTATCTATAAGCAAGCAGTACATCAAGGTTAATCTGAATTCGAAGTACAAGTGAGTTTTAAAACGGTTTACAATTGTTTTACATCGCTGATCATAAAAATTGCTAATGCTTTATAGAGTTGCAGTTGGTAAGGATATTCTCTTGGATATTACTTGCACGGAAAAGATGACACATTTTTCTTATGTCGTGGTTGCTAGAGGAACATTGTCAAATCATCGAATGTGCCCGTTTCGAATAAAAAGAAAAGCACGCTACGTTTGAAAATGACGCCGGAAATGTCACCGGAATCAAGAGTTTTGGTGTTTTATACAAATAGGAGTACCTTATCTTCGATGACATTGAGCTGAAGTTTGATACGTTCAATAACAATGTGAGTTTGAAAGCATTTAAACAAGCTCAAATATACTCAGTGCTAATATTCGTTGCAGTTTCATTTCGATCTGGATGATAACGAATATTTCCCTGGACAAAACGTCTATATCGATGTATATGCTGCGAATGATTCGTACGTTGCCTTCAGTGGAATCGATCAGAGCGTACTCCTGGTACGAAATACTCGTCACGATTTCAATAGGGATGACGTGCTGAACGAACTGTCCCTGTATGGTGCTACAAATGATGCCGAATTCGACCTGTTCCATGTGAGTAAATTTAGTACTATAATGCTATGAGTAATAGTATTACTACAATTGTATTTACACTACATTCAATAGAAATATGGATTGTTTCTGAGGTCTACTGCCACGGTTGACACTCGTGAGTATTTTGTATGAAAATGTATATATCAAACTATATGACATTTAATTCAATCTGCAACAGCTGTGGCCCGTTCGCAAAATGCTCGTTTCGGAAATTCAATGACCAAGAAAACTAAGAAGCCAGCCATTGAGATTCGCACGCAATTCATGGAATCGTGGTTATGGAGAGGATTCACTATGGATGGTAGAAATGGCGTTAAAGTGATTGAAGACACCATTCCAGATACGATTACTACATACTATGTGTCCGGATTTGCCTTAAGCCCAACTCTGGGTCTTGGAGTAACCAGTCAACCTGTGAATTTTATTGTAACTAAGCCGTTCTATATGGTTGCCAATCTCCCGTATTCGATCAAGCGTGGTGAGGTGGCACTGATCCAGGTAACAGTTTTCAATTTTATTGGACACGACATCACAACCGATGTATCGCTGTTCAACAAGCAGGATGAAATTGAGTTCGTGGAGAAGGCATCCAATGATAGTAAGTATGCTGTAAAGTCATTCGTTTGGTAAATTTGTTTTTTATAAATCCACTTTCAGGTACAAAACGCACTAAGGCAGTAATTACCACGAACAATAATGGAAAGCCTGTTTCGTTTTTGATTAAGGCGAAAAAGTTGGGACAGATTGCAATCAAATTTCAGGCAATAAACGAACTTAAAACGGATGCATTGGAACATATGCTGCGAGTTACTCCGGAAAGTTATCTTTATGAGAAAAATGAAGCCAGATTCGTCCAGCTGCCCACATTCAAGAAGCAGTCGTTCGAGTTCAAGTTGGACATCCCTAAAACAATCGATGAAGGATCCGCTAATATAAAGTTCACGTTGGACCGTAAGTATAGTTGTGTTTTATATTGTTAGGTGTTTGTTTATTTTAAACCCCAGGTTTTTATGCCCAATTATGATTAGCAAGTTGACTAGTATTCTTGTTTAATATATTGATTTTGTTTATTTATTCATTTTAGTTTTAATTTGGACAGAGGCAAATTCCCCTCTGAGTAATTAAAAAAAACTTTTTCTTGAAGGCATAAAATTTTCTTGAATCCTGGAAATATAAGAAAAAAAAACAGTATCAAACGTTATCAAGAAATTTCATAACGATGGCGTTATCGAGGGACGCATATGCGGTATATACCGTCTGGAGGTCAAATAACAAAACGTTTAAAAGGCTTCTTAAATTACAGTTTTGTTGTCCTCAGATTTAATTTATTCTACAAGCGTTCTGAGCAGTTGAAACAGTAGAATAATTTTCACCCCCATTTGATTCATTTTCATCCCCAATGACGGTATATATAAAGATATCAATGAATAGAAATGCTTTCCAAAGAAATCTCTGTTCAAGATTTGGATTTGATTATCTTTATTTAAGCTACCTATCTATAAATGTTTTTGCCTTTTGCGTATACTAAGTATACGTAAAGGCTATAGGATTACTCCAAAACCGAACTTTTGATAGAAGGGTCGGAGACCCATAGTGTTATATACCAATCGATTCAGCTCGACGAATTAAGGTGATTTCTGTATGTGTCTGTGTGTCAGACATCCAGGGTTGTCTAGGAAGTGCGGTGTTGAGGACCACCTCCAACAGCAAACGAGGGAGGCAGGACTACATCCCCGACCTGCTAAAGTGTTTCCATTGCCGCCAAGCCCATAGTCCCTTCGGTACAACCAGAAAGTAATGTTTCAAAGGGGGGCCAGTGCACAACGCATCCTCTAGGTTAGCTGCGTGTCCTTGCAGCACCGAACATCGTGACTCGCTTTTTTAGAAGAACACCATGGTATCGTGCCAGCGCATTGCCGGCTTTCCAGTTGGCCTTCCCACGCCCTATGTCCTCGGAAGGTGGAGAGGGTCGACTTCGCGCCTGCTTCCCTCTGCACGGCTGGTATCAAGAATGATGATGCCGCGTGCACCCCAAATTGACCTCTCTGTTATAGGGCCTATTCGATAACACACAGAGGGACTTGCCGACGCGGTGCCTAAGCCTGCCCCAGCCTTGACCGACGCCGCGAAAGCGACGATACCATGTTGTTCTTCGCGCGGCCACTTGTTCGATAAAAGGATCGAGTTCGACCACAGGGCACCGGTATGACCCATGAAGCCGACTCCGAACCCTTGGACCACCTCTTATTTACGCCTGAACTAGCCATTCCTCGAGTCCACGCGCCACCTTCTGTGTAGCTCCGAGACGATTTGGACGATAGCCGATAAAACGGAGTTCTAACCAACTTCATCTTTACACATCCTCCGGACTAGGTTGTCCGGGGTAGTGTCCAGACCACATGTGGCAAGCATGTGGTCACGCATTGTGCGAAAACGTGAGCACACGAACAACACGTGTTCCTCCGTTTCCTCTATGTAAACCTGCGCACACTGGACACTCGGGCGAGGCCGAGTGTCCGAACCGGTGTAGATACTATCAACCATGCAACCATGCCTGTAAGGACCTGGGTCAGGTGGAAAGTGATTTCCCCATGGAGTATCTTAACCCACGTGCCTATCTCCGGTATCAACACTCAACCGGCGGTTGTTAGATTTTCTAACAATTCTGTATAAGAATCTACCAAAACCTGTATAAGAACTGGGCATATGCGTCATGCGAAATTGTTAGCTTCTTATACAAACAATATAAGAAAAGCTTACAACATTGTTACAATATTTGTATAAGAATCTAGCAATTTCGCATATGCCCAGTTCTCATACAGGTTTTGGTAGATTCTTATACAGAATTGTTGGAAAATCTAATAACCGCCGGTTGGGGGAACCTATGTGTCCATCTTACCTGCACTGTGGTTTTGCAGCACGCTTAAACGCCGGGCACTTCGAGCCCTTCATGGGGTGCTTGCTGTTCACAGCTTTGCTGGAACAAATCAAACAATTGGGAGAGTTCGTGCAGCATTGTGCCTTATGTCCCTCCAATCCGCAGCGTCGGCAGAGCTTGCTTCTGTCAGGGCCTATGCAGTCCCATTTCTTGTGCCCCGGTTCCAGGGACTTGAAGCAAACTTCGGGTTGCTTGTATATGCCCACAGGGCACACCGACCATCCCACCTTGACGCTCCCTAACTTGACTACCTTGGAGGCGGCCGCTGCAGATAGGCGAACCAATTCTACCTGCGTCCATGCCGGACCTTTCTGTAGCCGAACGGCTGCGGTGGGCGTCTCTGCTGCCCCGTGTGTGTGTGTGTGTGTGTGTGTGTGTGTGTGTGTGTGTGTGTGTGTGTGTGTGTGTGTGTGTGTGTGTGTGTGTGTGTGTGTGTGTGTGTGTGTGTGTGTGTGTGTGTGTTTTTACAAGTGTTAAAGGCCATCAAAATCTGCGCGACAGACACCTCGAGCATCCACACCGTGCTCGAAGGCGAACAGGGATGGGCTCGTCCCGACCTGCTAAAAATGTGCCTCCCGGATAAACCGGGTCTTTTATCCTCCTTGCCTCGATCCCACCGGGACCACTGGATGCTGCGACTACTTCGGGGGGGGACTGTGCTCATGCACATCTTCTAAAATTCCGGCCCCTAGCTTAGGCTAGTGCGCCGACTGGCTTGCTGAGATCCGCTGCTACGTTGTCTCGATCCCTCGGCGGTTGTGCCACAAACTTCCTCACTCGAATTCTCCTGACTTCCCCCGGCGTCGAGGGTGGTCCACCAGTTCCGGTGAAGGAAACTTAAGCACTGATGGTGCCCCGACTACCGGCGGCTATCGCAGGGGACGCTTTCGCGCATTGCGCCGTCTTCGTCTTCGGGTTGCAGAGGTGCACGCAAAAAAAGCGTTCCTGAATTCGTGAACCAGCAAAAATACATCGTGATTTAATTCATGGATTCGGGAACACCAGTCACGTTTTCCAGAACGTTCCAGAAAAAGTGACTTTGTTCCCGAATCCGTGGCTGTTATTCACGAAAAATACACCGTGAACTCGTTAGTTCACGAATTCATGAACGCTTTTTTTGCGTGTGGTCCGACAGTTCCGGTGGTGGATGACGTCCGCACTGGCGGTGCCCTACATACCCGAGGCACTTCCTTCTTCTTTCTTCGGCAGGTTGGCGGTTCGAGTGCCGAGGTCGGTCCGACGATTCCGGTTGGCAGAAGACTTCCGGTTCGCTGGCGCCCTGACGACTCGAGACCAAACACTGCTCACTGTGCTGGATTTTGCTCCAAACCGACGCTTACTTGCTGGTCCCTTCTCCATCGACGTTGCAGCTCTGACATTATTTGTGTCACGACTCTGGTTACCGCATTCCACGTACCTTCATCGCGACATTCACTCTGCAATGTTGGTCACCCTTATGGCAGGCATTCTCCTACGTGCCTCCGCAAACCTCGGGCAGTCGAGTACCACGTGCTCTGATGTCTCATCTACGTTGGTGCACGCCAAGCAGAATGGCGATGACGCATGGCCACACCCGGTGCAAATATTGGCGGAAACAACCTTGTCCGGACAAGAACTGTGTAAGGTAAAAGTTCACCTCTCCATGCTCCCTGTTCACCCATGTCGACAGATTGGGGATGAGCCGATGGGTCCACCTTCTTTTATTCGCATTGTCCCACTCCTGCTGCCACTTCACCATAGAGTCCAGTCTCATCGACTTCCTCACAGTTCTGGTATCCCTCCGTTGGTAGCACTCGATGTCCTCTGCTAGGGCTATGCAGACTGGAATCATCCCTGCGATAACGCAAACTGCCTCCGACGAAATAGTTCGGTACGCACTCGCGACAGTCGCGACTCGAATGGCCATTAGACGAAACACGCTATTCAGCTTCCTCCGGTTATGATAACAAATTTATCAAACTTGTATACAAGTGCAAAAAACAGAATCGGATAGGCAGCCCCACAGAAAAATGGTGATTCTCGCTTTGTTTTCACTCATTTCGTGTTGATTACTGCACAGCTATGTAGAACAAGTTGAAATGCATCATCAGAGTCAATGCTCTCCGCCTTTGGAGCTATCTAAAAGAAATTTATCATGGGGTGTCTCTATCATGACAACATTCGAAAGTCTCTCGCGGGATGCTACATATCGTATATGTATACACGCTTAAAATCAATAACACAGAGATATGTTTGCTTCACACAAAACGGACCTAATGCAGAACAACACCTAGATGAGCGACAGTTACACAGCCACAAAAATAGCTACACACTGTACAGAGATGATAAGTGAGAGACTTGCTCATTCTCTTTAGGATTCAATCCCTGATCAGGAGAGTATAACACTTTACGAAGCCACGATTCATTGTGATATTTTATTTTATTATCAGACTAAGGCCGGAGTGGCCTGTGCAATACATAAAAGTCTTCTCCATTCAGTTCGGTCCATGGCTGCACTTCGCCAACCACGCAGTCTGCGGAGGGTCCGCAAATCCTGATCGTCATCCACCTGATCGATCCACCTTGCCTGCTGTGCACCTTGTTGTTCCCGTCGGATCGTTGTCGAGAACCATTTTCAACGGATTACTGTCCGATATTCTGGCTACGTGCCCGGCCCACCGCAGTCTTCCGATTTTCGCGGTGTGAACGATGGATGATTCTCCCAACAGCTGATGCAACTCGTGGTTCATTCGCCTCCTCCACGTACCGTCCACCATCTGCACCCCACCATAGATGGGGTGTCCTACGGAAGGCTGAAACACATAAGGCTGAATGCTCATAAGGCTGAACTCAAAAGGCTGAAATCTTGAAAGGCTGAAAGTCTCAAAAGGCTGAAAGTATCAGAAGGCTGAAACGTATCGAAAGGCTGAAATTGATGGGATGAAATGAATCCCAACCATACGATATGTTGTACCAACTATGTTGAGTGGTTGGATAGTGAATAATTGATAAAGAATAGAGAATAATGAATAAAGAAGAATAAAAAATAAAGAATAAAGAATAATGAATAAAGAAGAATAAAAAATAAAGAATAAAGAATAAAGAATAAAGAATAAAGAATAAAGAATAAAGAATAAAGAATAAAGAATAAAGAATAAAGAATAAAGAATAAAGAATAAAGAATAAAGAATAGAGAATAAATGATAAAGAATAAATAATAGAGAATAAAGAATAAAGAATAAATAAAGAATAAAGAATAAAGAATGAAGAATAAAAAATAAAAAATACAGAATAAAAAATAATAATAATAAGGAAGAAAGAATAAAGAATAAAGAATGAAGAATGAAGAATAAAGAATAAAGAATAAAGAATAAAAAATAAAGAATAGAGAATAAAAAAAGAATAAAGAATAAAAAATAAAGAATAAAGTATAAAGAATAAAGTATAAAGAATAAAAATTTACAGAGACAAAGGAAGGAGGAAAGAAGAAGGAAGAAGAGAGAATGAAGACGGAAGAAGGGAGAAGGAAAAAAGATGAAAGATTGAAGAAAGAACATTAGAAGAAGGAAGAAGGAAAAAGTAAGATAAAGATGAGAGAAGAAATAATGATGAAGCAATAAGAAACAAGGAAGAAGGAAGGATGTTCTATCCGCCATCGGGAGTGACAATGGGTCATCGCCCTCACCGGCAGTCTGGAGGTCGTAGAGAAAAATCGTTCAAAAAGGTCTCTCATATTTTAGTCTTCTTGCCCTCAGATACATTCAATGCATTCTACAAGCATTCATTCAGTGACCCATTCTCACCCCCGACGACAGTACCTCAAAACTTTATGAGCTGTATAGACCACAAAATAAGAATTCCGTATAAAAATTTGAAAGACAACAAGAAGTCTCAAAAAGGTTGCGGATCATTTTAGTTTGTGCCCCTTTTAACGTCAAATGTGAATTCTTCCACTAATATTGGTTTCTCACGATTTTTCAGCCTTTCGAGTTTCAGCCTTTTGTTATTTCAGCCTTATGTGAGATTTTTACTTTTCAGCCTTTCGTGTTCAGCCTTACGAGTTTTCAGCCTTATGTGATTCAGCCTTTCGTGGAAGACCCCATAGATGGTACGCAACACTTTCCTTTCAAAAACTCCCAGTGCGCGTTGGTCCTCCACGATCATCGTCCAGGTCTCGGGTCCGTAGGGAACTACCAGTCTTATAAGCGTTTTGTACATAGTCAGTTTGGTACGGCGGCGAACTCTATTCGATCGAAGCGTCTTACGGAGTCCAAAGTACGTACGATTTCCAGCCACTATGCGCCTCCGAATTTCTCTGCTGGTATCGTTATCGGCGATCACCAGTGAGCCCAAGTACACGAATTCTTCAACCACCTCGATTTCGTCACCACCGATAGAAACTCGTGGTGGGTGGCTTACATTGACCTCTATTGAGCCTCTTCCTATCATGTACTTCGTCTTCGACGTGTTGATGACTAGTCCAATCCGATTAGCTTCGCTTTTCAGTCTGATGTAGGCTTCCTCCATCCTCTCAAAGTTACGTGCCATGATGTCAATGTCGTCGGCGAAACCAAATAACTGGACGGACTTCGTGAAAATCGTACCACTCGTGTCAATCCCTGCTCTTCGTATTGCTCCCTCCAAAGCGATATTGAATAGCAGACACGAGAGACCATCACCTTGCCGTAACCCTCTACGCGTTTTGAAGGGACTCGAGAATGCCCCTGAAACTCGAACTACGCACATCACCCGATCCATCGTCGCCTTGATCAACCGTATCAGTTTGTCCGGAAATCTGTTTTCGTGCATTAGCTGCCATAGCTGGTCCCGATCGATTGTATCATATGCGGCTTTGAAGTCGATAAATAGATGATGTGTGGGCACGTTGTATTCGCGGCATTTCTGCAATACCGGACGTATGGCGAACACCTGGTCCGTGGTAGAGCGTTCACCCATAAATCCCGCCTGGTACTGCCCCACGAACTCTCTTGCAATTGGTGGTAGTCGGTGGCATAAAATTTGGGAGTGTATCTTGTAGGCGGCGTTCAGCAATGTGATTGCGCGGTAGTTGCTACAATCCAGCTTATCGCCATTTTTGTAGATGGGACACACGACACCTTCCATCCACTCCTGCGGCAGAACCTCATCCTCCCAAACCTTGGTAATCACCCAGTGCAGCGCTCTAGCCAGTGCCTCACCACCGTGTTTAAACAGCTCTCCTGGTAGTTGGTCAACTTCAGGGACTTTGTTGTTTTTCAGCCGGTCGATCTCCTCCTCGATTTCCTGGAGATTCGGAGCCGGAAGTCGCATGTCCTGCGCGCGTGCTCCTAGGTCCATTACCATACCGCCACCGTTGTCTGCCATATCGCCATTCAGGTGCTCTTCGTAGTGCTACCGCCACCTTTGGATCACCTCACGCTCGTTTGTAAGAAGGTTCCCGCTTATGTCCTTACACAAGTCGGGCTGTGGCACGTGTCCCTTACGTGAACGGTTCAACTTCTCATAGAACTTTCGTGCGTTATTAGCGCGGTACAGTTCCTCTATCTCTTCACGGTCTCGATCTTCCTGCTGGCGCTTTTTCCTCCAGAAAATCGAGTTTTGTCTGTTCCGCGCCCGTTTGTATCGCGCCTCGTTCGCCCTCGTGCGGTGTTGCAGAAATCTCGCCCATGCTGCATTCTTCTCCTCAACTAACTGCTCACATTCGCCGTCATACCAGTCGTTTCTCTGATCCGGAGCCACCGTGCCTAGTGCAGCGGTTGCGGTGCTTCCAATGGCGGATCGAATATCTCTCCAGCCATCTTCAAGAGATGCTGCGCCTAGCTGCTTCCGTTGGGAGTGCTCCTTCCAGCTGCTGCGCGTTGTCTTGGGCTAGTCTACCGTCTTGTAGCCGCCCAATGTTTAGCCGCGGCGGACGCCTCCGACGCGTGTTGATCACCGTCGAGAGTTTTGAGCGCAGACATACTGCAACGAGGTAGTGGTCGGATTCAACATTCGCACAGCGGTAAGTGCATACGTTCGTGATGTCGGAGAAGAATTTACCGTCGATTAGAACGTGGTCGATTTGGTTTTCCGTGTGGCCTTGTGGATATTCTCGCGTTGATTGGCTGCCACCCAATCACGCGTTGGCGCATCTTTCCCAGCACTATGAAGCCGGTTCCCAGCTCGTTGGTGGTGCCACAGCTTTGGTAGAAGGTAGCCGCTTGATGCCTGCTTTTCCACACTTTCTGTCCTGCCCAGCAGATTTCCTGCAGCGCTACGACATCGAAGCTGCGGGGATGTAATTCATCGTCATAATTATCCTGTCGCAATCATTGTGATATGTAGTACACTTAATATAATCTTATAATAATTTAGTAAGAGAGGGATTGCGGTTGGGTAACTGGCTGCTTCAAGTGTTCGGCTCATATGCGACAAACAAGTTCTATGCGTTATAATATTTTTACATATGCACTTAAAAATTCCCATCATGTTTTGCTAATAGTTTTTTTTCTTTCTTTTCTATATTTCCAGCTGATATTCTGGGAAAAGCCATTGATAATCTTGACGGTTTGATCCGGAAACCGTCTGGTTGCGGAGAACAGAATATGCTCCATTTTGTGCCCAATATCGTCGTGCTGGACTATCTTACTGAAACCAATACGGTGGCTGAAAATATCAGAGGTAAAGCGATCGATTTCCTTAGCAGTGGATATCAGAATCAGCTCCGGTATAGGCGCAAGGATGGTGCCTTCAGTGTTTGGGGAGAATCTCATAAAGGCAGTACATTTTTAACGGCTTTTGTGGCAAAATCGCTGAAAATTGCAGCCAAGTATATTGATGTGAAAAAGGAATATGTTGATGATGCTTTTAGTTGGTTGTTGAAACAACAAACCTCAGATGGTCGGTTCCCTGAAACGGGACAAGTATTTCATGCCGATATGCAAGGAGGTCTTAGATCGAACAGCTTCGCTCTTACTGCCTATGTTTTGATCGCATTTGCAGGAGACGATGAAGTGTTTAAACGCTACCGATCTCAGTTGACTAGAACATCAAACTATTTGGCAAGCAATCTCGAACAAATGAATGACCCATACGATTTATCATTAGCCACTTATGGATTGATGTTGGCCAAACATCAGAGGCGCAAAGATTTTCTTGATAAATTAGTTGAAGTATCAATATTTAATACTAATGATACCGAGCGATACTGGGACAGAACGCCAGTAGCAGTTGAAGTCGCTGGATATGCTTTACTGTCTTACATAGCGGACGATAGGTTATTGGATGCCACCCCCATCATGCGATGGCTTAACAGGCAGCGTTATGGCCTTGGAGGCTATCCCGGAACACAGGACACATTTGTTGGCCTGAAGGCACTGGCAACATTTGCTGCAAAGGCATCCGGAGGTAAAAACAATTATCGCGTTAATATATATCACGACCCGAATCGCCGTATAACATTCGACGTAGATAGACACACTGCCATGAGCATACAAGAGGTGGACATTCCCAATAATATTCGAAAAATGAAGTTGGAATTCGAGGGCATCGGAAATGGTGTCTTCCAAGTGGCATACCAGTACTACTGGAATATACAAATGGCTAAGCCCAGTTTTGATATAACAATTGATATGCTCAACACGACCACTGAGCACGTGCAACAATTGGACGTGTGCGTAAGATATAAGCCCAAGGAAGCCTATCAGCTTTCAAATATGGCTATAGTAGAAATCTTCTTACCCAGTGGGCTAGTTGCAGATGCAGATGCGATTATGGACCAAACTGGAAGAATTGAAGTAAATCATAAACCGAATTTTAAACGAAAGATTTTATTAATGCATTTATTTGTTATAGAAAATCGAAAGACGTTTCTCAGATACATCGATTGCAGTGTATTATGTCAACTTAACTCCAGTGTACGACTGCTTTCGAGTAACTGCTTACCGTCGATACAAAATTGCTCTGCATTTACCAGCTTACATCAAAGTGTACGACTATTATAACGATGGTAAGTTAGTTATATGTGATTTGAATGGAAGGTAATGTTTTACGCTATTTTGCTTTCAGAGCGTTTCGCCATTGCACAATACTCAGGAAAGTGCTGCAACTCTGCGATATTTGTGAGGATGAAGACTGTGAAACATTGTCTTGTGAAAACAGTGTGAAATAGACAGTAATAAAATTATATTTTCACGGAATACAGTGTTCGAGCCAATCGAAAGAAAATTCCCAAATTGTGTAATTTGGTTATCAAGCGTGTTCAGTATTGTGACTGTACCGGTTTTGGGCATTACTTTTAATTTGGTAAGTTTTGCGCATGAATTCCTTATTTCCTGTTGAAACTGATCTGTTATTTTAGGAAAATATGTATTTTCAAGGGTTAATCAAATTGAGCTTTACGTTGAATTAATCGAGTCGACTTTTTATCCAGTTTTTTGTGTGTAATGTTTTTGACAAACTTGAAACAAAATTAGTATTCCTTTCCATTCAAGCTTTTTCATGACTACCGGTATTACGTGTTAGGGTAAGACGGTATAATGCGCCTCACATGGCCAAAACGCCCCACTTTGATTTCTAAAACAACTACAACTAACTAAAAGTCAAAATTAATTGGTACCTTAAAAATATTTGTAAAACCACCATCTGTCGGGATTCTTTTACAATGTAATTAAATGAAACTGACAAACAATAAATCAATTTCAACTTTTTTTTTGTTTACCGTGATGTGCCCTAATTTCGCGCGCGCCCTAACTTCGCGCATTATAAAATCATTTATTTTTTTCAATTTTTAGGTACCAGTCAAAATTGAAAAATCTGGAGGATTACAAAATATCATTGTTATTGAATGTTTTTCACGAAAAAGTTTGAAAAACAAACTTGGTTTAGTACACCAAATAAAATTATTTCAATTTGATCCTCCCATCGACCGCCATATTTGCATGTGCTTAGCACAGCGACGAAGAACATGACTCAAGTAAACAAATGATTTTACTGTACAAAATTGGCTACTTTTTGGAAATATTTGTATCCATTATGCTCTGTTGGATATGTTTATTCATCATTACTATTGAAAAGTGTAAAGTTTTATGTATTTTTGGTTTATTTAGACTTTCGCTTTGTGCGCGAAATTAGGTATATGAGAGTAATTATGGTGCCTAATTTCGTTTATTGTTGTTGCGTAGTTTCATTAGCAACATTATAATGAAACAAAAGCAATATAATACACAGGACAGTTTTACACTGAATAGAACCCATACGCTTTTTATCTAATTTTCAGGCGGATAACCACCGACATCGACTAATGTTGACTTGAAAAATCTTATAGATTAGTGCCTGCAATAGCTATCAAAGCCGATGTGTAAAATGACGCTAAAATGAGCGATGTATAAAATGATGCTAAACTTAAGATAAAACTATAGCAGCTTTTTGGATAATGTATATAATATTGAAGTTGTCTTGTATAAAACACATATTTGAAACCATATTGAAGATGTTCTATGTAAGAGATAGCGGAATTTAAGACTTTCTTTCATGACGTCTCGAAAATTGAAACTTTTTTTATACACCAGCTAAACATTGATCATACAATGCCTTTTTTCTAAAAATATGGTTTATATTTCAGAAGCAAACGATATTTTAGGAATTATGACTTGTGTCAACTAAAATTCATTAAGTAAAATCAGAGTAAAGCTCCAGGGTCGAAATATAGGCACATACCATTTCGACTAAAAAATGGGTCACTGACGGCTGTCTGATACCGTTATCTGCATATTTTGAACAATGGCTGCATGCTTCTACTGGTTAATTGATTATATTTCATCAAACCAATAACGATATTCAATTCCAAACGTGAGCGAAGTTAGGATCACTTTTGCGCGAAATTAGGAACTATCCTATTTTCTTGCACGAAATAAAGAGCATACAACGGTCTCGGATTTATATCCCAATTTTTTTTTAATAGCAGCAAAATTTGCAAGTAACATTTTTTTTTGAAGCCTAGAATCTTTCTACTACGTGATGCAGTATCAAATGTTTCCAAATGGCGACTACGTGTTTTTTAATGAACGTTTTAACTTTGTCAGATCTTAAGTGCGCGAAATTAGGGTGCTACACGGAATTTTTTTTCTCTTTTTTTTCATTTTTTTCGTCACTCCACCATCACACCCGTTCTCAGCAACGTTCGTCACAAAACTGGCTACCTTCAAACTCACTGAAGTTCTCCAGAGGGTTACTCTCTTCGCTCGAATAGCATAATGGATCTTAACATCTCGCGTTCACGGACATTCAATGTGTTTTGCTTACATTCTAATAATTTGTCGCACACATTTTGAAATATGAAAAACTTTATTACTAGGTGCTACATGTATGACACGATTGGATTCAGCTAATATTGTCTTGGACAGTACATTGCAACTAATTTAAAGTTATTGTTATATTCCCTACACCATCCTATGTGAATACGGGAGTATTTTTGTTTTACGTAATAAAAATAATAGAAAAATACAAAAAAGCTACAGTTTTGATGTAACTTTCAATGTTTGTTTGCTTAACATTCTGGAGCGACGCTAGCATACTGTGCGTAAAACTTGCACTGGAACACTCAGTTGGGCAACTAAAAAACTTTTCTCAGTGGTTAATCTTCTATCTTCTATATAATAAAAATGAAATGGTCTGTGTTCGTATCCGCATAACTCGAAAACGGCTGGAGGGATTTTCTTCATTCCTTAAGCAAATACGTTCGATATTGTTTCCGACGGGTTTATATGATATTTATTTTTACGAAAATCAAGACTTAAGTTTCCCCCCCCCTAGAATTTTTGCTACTTCGCATAAGTATTGCACATATCTAGATGTCTGAGCTTAACTACAGATAATAAATTTTATCCATCCTCTTTCTTTTCAAATCTGTTGAATCTATTTTTGGTTTTAGGTTTTTTGAATTTCGAATAATTTAGGACCAATTTACGTTTTGTAAATTCCCTCTAATGCAACGTACACACCAGTCAAGCAGTTTGACGAACATTGACTCCGCCCCCAAGAAAACGCTTCGATTGCTGCTTTGTTTGAACGTGTGTGAAGTTGTTCGAACAACCATTTGACAGTTGGCGGCTCGGTTGGAAAAAATTAAAACGGTTTGATTTTTGGTTTGAGTTGTCGGGGTGGAGTCAAGGTTCGCCGAACATGTTTGAGCATTTCTAGTGAAGTTGCACAAACCCCCATGAATGTTTTGATGGTTGGTGCTCAAGTTGGCGCTTCGGTCGTTCGTGTGTGATATTGTTGGTCGAATAAATTGATAGTTCGTACCGCTGTTGGTAAAACTAGATGGATGTTTGAATAAATGAGAGGTGGAGTCAATGTTGGTCAAACTGCTTGACCGTGTGTACGTTCCATAAAACAGCGGTCCCCAGCATGCTTACTATCTAGGGCCGCATAGCAATTTTGAACTATTGAAGCGGGCCGCAGTACATTTGCATGATTTGTTATTCATTTCATGAAAAAAAAATGTTCAGCTTAATCCGAATGATTTTAAACCCTCTCCCGCCCATGGTATCTGTAGTCCACCATAAAATTGTGCACCTTCTATCCTTCGTCGAATTGTTTCAACAACATAAAGCAATGTTTGGCACATCTTTATGGTTCCATTAGGCTGCAAATATAATCAATTTTGGGTACTAATAATTAAACTATTGAAAACAATCAATTAACTATTGATTTACAATCAAAAGCTTTTTTTTTAATTTTCCAACAATTTTAGCTATGCCAAATAACTTTTGTTCTAGCATTTTTTCAAAGATGATTCCTTCTTATTAAAATCTTTTATATTATTATCTTTAAAATGTTTTGTTCTACAGACACAATCCACGCACTTCTACACCAAGGGACCAAAATTTCAAACTAAAAATTAGGATCCAATATCTGTAGGACAGGAAAACATACATATTGAATTACAAGAAAAACATTTCTTCCACTGAAAAATGTTTTCGGAACATTGTTTAATAGCCAATCAAAGTAGCAGACTTTTAGTATAAACCCAGATTAATCCACCTACAGTGAGATTTTGACCCTTCCTCAATTATAAGGAAATTTTTTCCAGACTCCAGTATTTAAAACGAGATAAAACTACTCAGCTTCCCACGGCGATTTACCATGAAAGTGACAAAATAATTGCCTACCCAAAGGCGGATCTCATGGGTTGAGTGACAACTCAACGAATGATAACGTTCTGTACCTCATGCTGCCTGTCTATAAGACGCTCGTCGAATTGAATAACTATTGCGACATGGTCAATAACTGTCGTAACGCTGGTTGCATATATTGTACTCGCAATTTCCAGAGACCTCGATAATAATTAATCCAGAACTAACTAAATCAGTCATTGATCTGAGCGAAACTCAATAGCGTTCAATAATAACATATATTTCGCCTTATGGATGCCTAATTTGGTAAAACTAAACTTGTTAAATACCTTAAAAATGAGCGAGATTTTTATGGTAGTAAATTTCAGAATTTGCACACATACGCACACATACATGCATACAAGTGATCTATTAGTGTCTCAAAACATGCTCACATTTGCTATCTAGCTTCCACTGAAGAAATTTTTGAAACCCCTTTCAATTTTTACGTTTTTGATTTTCTGAGAAGATTTTTTTGTACATGCTTCTATATGTTCCTCAATTAATATCATTTGTTTCTTTGAAACAAATCAGAAAAATAGGCATAATTCCATATCACATCATTTGTTATAATTATATTTTCAATTTCAATGTGAATTTGTTTCAAATATCATACATTTTATTTAATAATTCACGAGATTTCTTGATAGATTGATACATAACACACCTGCGTAACGCATACAAAAAGACTCCCTAATATTTTTTTTACAAATGTGCTCTATCGCACCAATTTGGGTGAAAAGGTATTAATGAATACGTAATTAAATACAGTTTGTAATGATCTTTTTGTGTGCATATTGTATTGCTTCGAAAATTTTAGTTTACATGAAATATTTGTACTTTAAAAACAGTGACATTGACATGGTGTCGCGTTACGAAAATGTACTGAAAATCACAGAACGATGATCATTGATGCATGCCAATAGAAAGATAAGACTTGGCTTCGATTCAATCGACCAGCGTAAGTTAGAAATTTGACTTTGAAGAGACTAAATTGGGGGTGTCCAAAATGTGTACATTTGGGGGTCCAAAATATGTTGCACTATCTAAAACGAAGAATATTTTCATTTCGGAAAATGGTAAATTTCACTGACTTATCGATAACTGAAGCTCATTTCGAATTTCTATTTCATAAATAAGACTTTCATCTTTGAAATGATGTCATTTCCGCCCATATCGAACCTGTATTTCAATGGATATAAGCATATATTGGGATGCACTTCCTCTAGGGGTCCAAAATAGGACAGTTACCCAGCCTCCAGAACAATCAACAAGAGAGTACGGACCGGAACCATCGGCGAAGACCACTGCGACGAAAAGGGACTAGCGATTGGAAACTCGGTTCGTGGAACTGCAAATCTCTCAACTTCATCGAGAGCACACGCATACTCGCCGATGTGCTCAAGGACCGTGGATTCGGCATCGTAGCGCTGCAGGAGGTTTGTTGGAAGGGATCAATGGTGCGAACGTTTAGAGGTAATCATACCATCTACCAGAGCTGCGGCAGCACACACGAGCTGGGAACAGCTTTCATAGTGATGGGCGACATGCAAAGGCGCGTGATCGGGTGGTGGCCGATCAACGAGAGAATGTGCAGGTTGAGGATCAAAGGCCGGTTCTTCAACTTCAGCATAATCAACGTCCATAGCCCACACTCCGGAAGCACTGATGATGATAAGGACGCATTCTACGCGCAGCTGGAACGTGAGTACGACAGCTGCCCAAGCCACGACGTCAAAATCATCATAGGAGATTTGAACGCTCAGGTTGGCCAAGAGGAGGAGTTTAGACCGACTATTGGAAAGTTCAGCGCTCACCGGCTGACGAACGAAAACGGCCTACGACTAATTGATTTCGCCGCCTCCAAGAATATGGCCATTCGCATCAGCCTCCCGTATCGGTACACCTGGAGATCGCCACTGCAGACAGAATCACAAATCGACCACGTTCTGATTGATGGACGGCACTTCTCCGACGTTATCGACGTCAGGACATATCGTGGCGCTAACATCGACTCTGACCACTATCTGGTGATGGTTAAACTACGCCCAAAACTATCCGTCATCAACAATGTTCGGTACCGACGACCGCCGCGGTACGACCTAGAGCGACTGAAGCAACCTGATGTCGCCACTGCATACGCGCAGCATCTCGAGGCAGCGTTGCCGGAAGAGGGTGAGCTCGATGGGGCCCCTCTTGAGGACTGCTGGAATACAGTCAAAGCAGTCATTAACGACGCAGCGGAGAACAACGTCGGGTATATGGGTCGAAGTCGACGGAACGATTGGTTCGACGAAGAGTGCAGACAGATTCTGGAGGAGAAGGACGCAGCGCGGGCGGTCGCGCTGCAGCAAGGTACCCGGCAGAACGTGGAACGTTATAGACGGAAGCGGAGACAGCAGACCCGCCTTTGTCAGGAGAAGAAACGCCGCCTGGAAGAAGCGGAGTGCGAGGAGATGGAACAGCTGTGCCGTTCTCAAGAAACACGCAAGTTCTACCAGAAGCTCAACGCATCCCGCAAAGGCTTCGTGCCGCGAGCCGAAATGTGCCGGGATAAGGATGGGAGCATCTTGACGGACGAACGTGTGGTGATCGAAAGGTGGAAGCAGCACTACGAGGAACATCTTTTTTTTTTTTTTTTTTTTTTTTTTACAAGGGAGAATGCATTTACACACTAACCCAGTACACGTGCATTGTAGTTGCCAAACTACCACACGGAAGTGTACTGGAGTGTCGGACTCGACCATACCGGTAATACCGACTAAACTCCCTTGGGCTCCACCATCGTTTCCCCCAGGAACTACCTCGCAGTACTACTTCTGGGGGGACGGCAGTACTAAGCGTACTCACTCATTATCGCTCACACAGGCACTCGTCCCACGCGAGACTGACTCGCACCCCATTCACTCCATTTGAGTCTTACTTGGATGCTCTCCCGGACGCTCCGCTGCCATGCCTCGAGGTGTCAATAGCGGTAACTGCCTGGGCCTACAGATATTGCGCTACGACACTCTGCCTCAGCACGAGCAGATCAATCACACCACTGCCGAAGCAGACCATACGCTACCCTGCCGAAGCAGGGACACTCCCCATGCACCACATGTGCACAACTGTAGGTGTGTGGGTACAACCCACTGCTACCCTGCCGCCGAAGCAGCTTCTCCAAAGACCATTCGCTCCATGTGACCCTTTTTCAGGTGCTCACTCTAACACTCCACTGCAATGCCTCGAGGTGTCGATGGGATACCTCGACTCCTGCCTCAGCATGTGCAGTCCATACTCAGACTTCTGCTGCGCTTTGAGGTGACAATAGCGGCGGAGACACGCTATGACACTCCTGCCTCAGCACAACCAGATCACTCACTCCCTGCCGAAGCAGCTCACGCGCTACCCTACCGAAGTAGGTACACTCCACAACTTATTCTAACACTCCACTGCCATGCCTCGAGGTGTCGATAGCGGTAGCTACGCTACGACGACACCTTACCTTAGCATGTGCAGTCCATACTCAGACTTCTGCTGCGCTTCGAGGCTGCCATAGCGGCGGCGACTCGCTATGACACTCCTGCCTCAGCACAAACAGATCACTCACTCCCTGCCGAAGCAGCTCACGCACTACCCTACCGAAGTAGGGACACTCCACATGCCAGTTGGCACTCCCTCCCTGGGCTTGTGCTTTTGAAGCGGCACACAGTCGCTTTGATAGAGTCCGCTTACGGGCACTTGTGGTTTTTTGGGAGGGATTTTAGCAGAGCCCACTGCTAAATCCCACCACGCCCTAGGCAGTTCTCCCTGACTCGCAGACAGCTGGGGAGGGGTCGTCAAGCCCTTGGACATGGTCCCTGCTGCCCCCACGAGGAACATCTGAATGGCGCTGAGAGTACAGGCAGTGAAAGTCAAGGCAGCGGAGGAGATGACTACGTCAGTTCAGCGGACGATGGAAGCCAACCAGCCCCCACCTTGAGGGAAGTTAAGGATGCCATTCAACAGCTAAAGACCAATAAAGCAGCTGGTAAGGATGGTATCGGAGCTGAGCTCATCAAGATGGGCCCGGAAAAGCTGGCCACTTGCCTGCACAAACTGATAGTCAGAATCTGGGAAAACGAACAGCTACCGGAGGAGTGGAAGGAAGTTATATGCCCCATCTACAAGAAAGGCGACAAACTGGAGTGTGAGAACTTTCGAGCGATCACCATCCTTAATGCCGCCTACAAAGTGATATCCCAGATCATCTTCCGTCGTCTGTCACCATTAGTGAACGAGTTCGTGGGAAGTTATCAAGCCGGCTTCGTTGACGGCCGCTCGACAACGGACCAGATCTTTACTGTACGGCAAATCCTTCAAAAATGCCGTGAATACCAGGTCCCAACGCACCATCTGTTCGTTGATTTCAAGGCGGCATACGACAGTATAGACCGCCTAGAGCTATGGAAAATTATGGACGAGAACAGCTTCCTGGAAAGCTTACCAGACTGATCAAAGCAACGGTGGATGGTGTGCAAACTGTGTGAAGATCTCGGGCGAACACTCAAGTTCGTTCGAATCGCGCCGGGGACTAAGACAAGATGATGGACGTTCGTGCCTGTTGTTCAACATTGCGCTAGAAGGTGTCATGCGGAGAGCCGGTGTAACAGCCGGGGTACGATTTTCAACAGATCCAGTCAATTTATTTGTTTCGCGGATGACATGGACATTGTCGGCCGAACATTTGCAAAGGTGGCAGAACTGTACACCCGCCTGAAACGTGAAAACGTGAAGCAACAAAAGTTGGACTGGTGGTGAATGCGTCAAAGACAAAGTACATGCTTGTGGGCGGAACCGAGCGCGACAGGGCCCGCCTGGGAAGCAGTGTTACGATAGACGGGGATACCTTCGAGGTGGTCGAGGAATTCGTCTACCTCGGATCCTTGCTAACGGCTGACAACAACGTTAGTCGTGAAATACGAAGGCGCATCATCTGTGGAAGTCGGGCCTACTACGGGCTCCAGAAGAAACTGCGGTCGAAAAGATTCGCCTCCGCACCAAATGTGTCATGTACAAGACGTTAATAAGACCGGTAGTCCTCTACGGACATGAAACATGGACAATGCTCGAGGAGGACTTGCAAGCACTCGGAGTATTCGAGAGACGAGTGCTTAGGACCATCTTTGGCGGTGTACAAGAAGACGGTGTGTGGCGGCGAAGAATGAACCATGAGCTCGCCCAGCTCTACGGCGAACCCAGTATCCAGAAGGTAGCTAAAGCCGGAAGGGTACGATGGGCAGGGCATGTTGCAAGAATGCCGGACAACAACCCTGCAAAGATGGTGTTCGCTTCCGATCCGGCAGGTACGAGACGACGTGGAGCGCAGCGAGCGAGATGGGCAGACCAGGTGCAGAACGACTTGGCGAGCGTGGGGCGTATTCGAGGATGGAGAGATGCGGCCTCGAACCGTGTATTGTGGCGTCAAATTGTTGATTCAGTGTTATCTGTATAGATGTAGACTAAATAAATGAAAATGAAACCCAGCCTATTTCCAAAATGCGCGGTAAGCGATCATTATCCTTTTCTGTTGTAGTTTGGGACAAACGCTAGTTGCGATTCAAGTTTGTCCCAACATATATAAGAGAGGACAATGTTGTTACCATTGGCAAAGTGTTATAACGTTTATACTTCTCAAGTTTTTAAGTCGCAACAGTCACCAAACGGCGCATTTTATTATTATCTCAAACTTTCCAAAAATGATAAAATAAAAAAAATCACGATGAAAAAATATGTTTTAAAAAGGTTGTCGGTATAAAACTCTATAAATTGCCTTATAAAGGTACTATTATTAAAATGCGCTAAAAACACATTTTTTGCCACTGTGTAATGGAGCGAATTAAATTACGTCATCGATAAAAGAATTTTTATCGATTATTTTTCTTCAACTAAATTGTCTTGTTTCACCTACGGGATTGTACTGATGCTGTTGCTATGTTAGTTTATAAAATAAGCTAAACTTTTATCTTAACAATCAATTTATTGTTATCAGTTTGTCACTGCAATGGATATTGCTTTAGTAGATCGGTTGATTCGATGGTAATTTTCAACATATGTATTCGTAAACCATACGCATGACGGCAATTATATTTCGACTACAACTAATTGATTTAGTTGCTGTAGAGTTGATAAATTTATTCTTTTTCTTTGTTAGCATTACATCCCTCACTGCGACATTGCTGCCTCCCAGCATAGTGTTCGTTAAGCAATTAATCAGTTAATCACTGCGAGGTTCCTAAGACGAGTTATCGTGTTTGGATTCGTATATCAAGTGACTAAAACAACTTTTAATAATTTCCTAGGTCAAACCGAGGAAGACCGGTTGCGAAAAAAAAATCACATTACTGAGGACTTATAAATATAAAATGAAATATAAAAATTAGGCTGAACCGGGAATTGTACTCGACTGTCTTCCGCATTAACTTTGCTTTCTACCGGTGTATCTGACCGCCATAGACTTGGGAAGGCACATCAATTAGTTACGTAAGGCAAAATTTTGTCATTTTGAACCTCCTTGTATAACACTTTTTGTATCAAGCATATGAACATGTTGGGCTTAAGCGAAGTGTGATGATAACATTACGTAATGTACGGATATTCCCTTACATAAGTTTCATTGGACATTCAGAATAATATACAATCTGAGCAGACAACAAACATTTGCTTATTAAACTTCAAGTGTCGTTATCTTTTTGACTTTTTTGAATAACTAATTTGTACTGAAAGGCTATAATTTCACATTAACAGTATTTCTTTATTGGAATATTTTAGCACCTCTCTCTCTCAGTGACGCTTCTTCGTAACATGAAGGCAATGTCACAAAATTATGGAAACGATCCTCCTTCAATCAATCGTTGCACGACAGTTTTGAAACATCTACACTCTACAGGTGTGTTAAAAAACTTAAGAATAACTGTTGGCTAGCAACTGATTTCAAATTTGTTTTGAATTTGTGCAGACATTTGCACAATCATAAACAGTCAGTATACATACACATAACCGACATGAAAGATACTATTCCTACTAGTTGAATTAATGAAGATCACTATGACTTGGCAAATCGTCGCTCTGGGAGCGCTGTTTGATTAAATTGTCCAATTGTGATTGAGCTGATGCAATTCAACGCCTTTTTTTTTTGTTAGGAAGAAGCTCTTCAAATCTCAATCATTCAGTAAGCCAGTCGACTATCAGATAGAGTGGTTGTTGCTCAGAATCAGCACAATGCGTCTGCTTTTGCTATCACTGACACTGCTGGTGTCAGCTGTGCACAGCTATAAGGTGCTATTTCTTGTACCGTTTCCTGGACCAAGCCATTGGTTGATGCTGAAACATTTCATTCGAGAGCTGACCGAACGGGGAAACGAGGTGACGTGCATCACGAGCTTTAAATTCGGCGAAACGATTCATAACTATACCGAGGTTTTAATTGATCCGGCCTATCCCATTCGTGACAAATGTAAGCTAGGTACTATTATTTATATCTCAAACATTAATTAACTCGTATTATTTAAACTTTCAGTTCCAGTTTCAACCTTTTTTGAATCGAAAAGCTATAGCAATGATTTCAAAAATTTATTCTTCTATTGGAAAATGGGAATAGAAACAAGTCGTCATGGCTTAGAGAGTCGAAATGTCCAAACATTTTTGAAGAGAGAGGACTTACATTTCGATTTGATAGTTTCAGAACAGTTCTTCCAGGAAAGCTGGCTCATGTTTGCCTACAAGTTTAACGCACCTATAGTCACGATTAGCACTTACGGCTATTCTGACTTTATGGATCGTGCTATGGGCCTTATAACTCCGTGGTCGGTTGTGCCTCACATGCTGCTGGATTATGAAGATAATATGAACTTTTTCCAACGTTCTTATAATTTATTTATATCTACGTTTGATTACGTCGTCCGAGAATACTACTACCTTCCAAAGCAGAACGAAATTGTGAAAAAGTGTTTTGGTGATCTGAATCAACAACGGGGTTCGTTGCCATCTGTGCAGTCCTTGGAGAAATACATTTCTGTTATTCTCGTTAATAGTCATCCTTTTTTGGCCAAGCCACGACCTTCCAAGGTTGGTCTTGTAAACGTTGCAGGTGCTCATATTCGTGCAAACAAACCACTCCCTGGTGATCTGAAACAATTCATGGATGGAGCTGAGCATGGAGTAATTTATTTTTCGCTTGGTGCGTACCTCCAAAGTTCGCTAATACCCATCGAAAAGCGCAACGCATTGCTGAGGGTGTTTTCAAAACTAAAGCAACGAGTTGTATGGAAGTTTGAAACGAATAACCTGGATAATGTACCAACCAACGTTATGATTCGCAATTGGGCACCGCAGAATGATATTCTGGCCCATAAGAACGTGATCCTATTTATTTCGCACGGCGGTCAATTTGGAACATTTGAGTCGATGCACCATGGGGTCCCAACGCTGTTTATGCCATTCTACGGAGATCAACACAGAAATGCAATCCGAGCCGTTCGCAGTGGGTACGCGCGAAAAACTCTATTCGTTGACTTGACCGAGGAAACGTTTATGAGTGAGATAAGCCAAATGGTCAATGGAAAGAAGTACTACAAACGAGCGAAAGAAATCTCCACCTTGTTCCGGGATACAATTGTGGATCCGATGAACGAATCAATGTTCTGGATGGACTATGTGGTTCGCCACAACGGTGCTGCCCATCTGAAGTCAAGTGCGGTTAATCTCTCAGTAGTGCAATATTTGTTGCTGGATGTACTTGGTCTTGTGGTGCTTTTAATTTTAATGGTGATCGGTGTCGTAAGATTGTTCTGCTGTTCGCAAGTGAGAAAGGCCAGTATAAAGCAAAAAAAGCATTGAACTAATATGATAACTTAAGGTGCTAGAAAAATGTTATGTAAGGAGAAATTCTTAGTGAATCAGCAGCACGTACGTTTCGTGTGTATTATTAAACGATAGCATATTATTACCAAAATGTGGTTGTGTTCTGTGGTAGCCAATGTAAATTATCTTTTCTTATAGCTGTGATTGGAAATAAATGCCTTTTGTTTGAATTGATTCAGCCTCGATTTATTATTTTTATTCATTTGAACCAATCAGCGAAATTCATACATAGCCTTGTGTTTGAGTTCTCCCTCAAACACACACGACGCGACTGTCGCGACTCTTTCGCTGGGTCGCTGCATGCAAGGTTTCATATCAACGCAACAGAGAATCGTAGTCGCACAGCGACAGTTGCGTCGTGTGTGTTTGAATGTATCAACGCGTATGCTTTAACATTTCCGTGTTGATTATGCAAGGAGGTGCTTGGTAGACTGTAGACAGTATAGTGCCGTGCAAAGGCGTTTTGTTTGGCTAAATCCAAGCAATATGTTTTTTTTTATTGATTTTAGGTACAGAAAATATCAAATTTGTTTTCACTTATACTGATCTAGTGTCAAACTAGAAGGAAGCGATCTAAAAGCATCACTCAAGCTCAAGGGAAAAGGGCGAATGTCGCAAGAAAGAGTTCTCGTCGTCGACTTCCCCTCTTTAAAAGAAGAGTCTAGTAGTGGATTTGATTATGCGGTTTATCTTCTCAGCATGTAAGTTCAAATTGTTTTCTATCCCTCTGAGGTAGTGCAGCGCAATCTTATTTTCTGCCTGCCACGTTTATTGAAAAAGGAAAGTAGGCGAAGAGAACTCTTTCTTGTATCGGTTGTATTTACAGTCGAGGATATTAGTCATTGTTGGGGGACGGTTCGACGGTTAAATGTACTTCCCTACGTTGTGCACCTCCTGGCAGTAATCCTTGATTACGCTAGATAGCCTTTCCTTTTTTGTCTATATCCATTCCATTTCTAGGAATTTGGACACCCAGTCCTTTGAGGCACTTCCTTTCTTCCACCAGTAAAAGTCCGTATCACAATTCCGTTAAACAAAACTGAACAATTTATTGGGAAACTGATAAACCAAATCTATTATTTTTTTTTACAGGAAACTCGCGCGCGCATATATTTGAGGTCTATATATTTTGGCTATCGGTAATAATTTAGACGTTTATATCATCGGAGGGCAGGGGACAAATTCGGTTTACTGCACGCTTGTATGTCCCTTCCCTAGTAACATTTTGGTTTTATACTGGTTATACTGATCTGGGAGGGCGTTCATGGGGGACCCGATCAAGAAATGGGCTGGTGTCAAGGCATTGATATCGGTGGGGTCATCCGATAATGGGGCTAGAGGTCTTGAGTTCAGGGCTGCGGCGATTTGCACGAGCAGGGTGGAGAAGTTTTCATGGGTAAGTTGGCTGAGGATTACCTTCTTCAAAGCAGTTTTTGCGGATCAAACAGCTGCTTCCCACAATCCTCCGAAATTGGGAGCACGGGGCGGGATGAAGTGCCACTCAATTCCATGTTGTGCAAGTTCTGATTCAATCGGCTGCTGACCGATTTTGCTGTTTAAACTGTTATACAATTCATGCAATTCGTGTTTCGCTCCTTGAAAATTGGTGGCATTGTCGGAGTGTATCTCGCTTGGGATTCCGTGGTGCCCAATGAACCTCCGAAGAGCAGAAATAAAACATGCTGTTGAAAGGTCCGTAACGAGCTCCAAATGGATCGCTTTCGTGGTGAAACATACGAATACCGCGATGTAAACCTTCGGTGGGGCTGCTCGACGATGAGGAAGTGTCAGGAAAAAAGGGCCACAGTAGTCCACGCCGGTTACCAGAAACGCCCTAGCGGGGCGGACTCTCGTAGATGGCAGCTGTCCCATTGGCTGCTCAATTGGCTTTGGGTTGAAACGGAAACAGCGATGGCATTTTCTCAGAACGACTATTTTGCCGCGAATCAGCCAAAATTCTTGTCTCATTGCGGCTAAAGTTGCTTGGTGTCCACCATGGTATTCACCAATGAGGCAATACTCAATGATCAAGCGGGTGAAAGCATGCGATTGAGGAAGAACTGCCGGATGTTTGACGGTGTAATCCTCAAGAGAGTAACGGAGGCGGCCACCTACTCTAACAATGCTTTCATTATCGATGAACGGACACAAAAGCTTCAAAGGTGATTTGGAAGGTACTTGATGCCTCCTTTTCAAGGAAATTATTTCCTCAGCGAAACATTCCTCTTGCACTAAGCGAACCAGCTTGTTTTTGGATGCGTTAATCTCCTGTGCAGTTAGGAATAGTGATGTGTTCCGGTGATTTGACTGCTGACAATTGGACAAAAACCGTAAACAGAATGCTACTAATCTGACTAAAGGAAGGAATGATGAACGAAGCGAGAAAAGGAAGCTCGGCTCCTTAGCTGCCACATTACCTGAGGCCACGATACGAGGTTCTAGTTCCACTTCAGTTGGGATCAGGTCGGCGGATTCGACCATCCATTTTGACGGTGCCATGGATGCCCGTATGTCGCCGTCTGAATGATGGAAACACGATTTGCGACGAAGGTTTTCCACGTGTTAGGGGGAGCCTTCATCCAATGCAAAACAACGGTTGAATCGGATCAGAAAAACGCATTAATTGAATCCAAAAAAGAGCTTTAGCCACCGTCTGGAACAGAGAAGCAGCAACCTTCGCAGCACACAGTTCCAGTCTCGGTATAGTTAACCTTTTCAGTGGTGCGACCCTAGATTTCGATGCGAGTAGCTCGATTCGTACGTTTCCGCGTCCATCCACAGAACGAACTATAGACATGCACCGTATGCTAGATCCGAGGCGTCGGCGAAACAGTGTAGCTGCACATCAACGTAATCTTCAACGAAAGCGAATCTGGGGATGCTGAATTCGGTCAACTTGGATAAACGGCGATGGAAATCCACCCATTTATGCTCTAGTTGTGTTGGGACAGGTGCATCCCATACGGAATGCAGCAGCGCCAACTGCTGCATGATTATTTTTGCGGTTACCACCACAGGCGATATCAATCCGAGAGGGTCGAAAAGCCTTGCTATAGCGGACAAAATTCGCCTCCTAGTCCATTCGCCTTCTTCATTCTCAATATTGAATATGAACCGAAGTTGGTCCACCTTCGGTGCCCAAGTAATTCCAAGCGTTTTAACCTTCTCATCAGGGCTCAAGTCAAAGGTTATTGTGAGGCTTGTTCCCAGTTGATCCTCTGGAACTCCAGCCAAGACTTCGGGATGATTTGAGCACCATTTACGAATGGGAAATCCTCCTTTGACCATTAACGATGTTAGATCTTCTCTGAGGTTAGTGGCTTCGATGATACTTGCAGCCCCTCCAATATAATCGTCCACATAAAAATCCTTATCTACCGCTACGCTTGCTGGTGAACCTTCCACTCCTTCATCTACTGCTAACTGTTGTAGAGCCCGTGTTGCAAGGAATGACGATGGCTTAAGCCCGTATGTTACAGTAAGCAACTCGTACACACCGAATGGATCTTCCTTAGAGAACCGGAATAAAATTCTGAGGCGAAGAGTATCCTTGACATCATGAAGTACCTGCCTATACATCTTCTCCACGTCTCCAACAAGCGCCACTTCATACTTGCGGAAGCGAATGAGCAGGTTGAGCAGATGGTCTTGAATTACCGGTCTCTTCAACAAGACATCATTGAGGGAATAACACGCACTTTTGTTGTCGTACTCGACTCCTTAAGTACCGCATGGTGTGGCAAGTAGAAGACCTTATATTGATATAGCCCTTCCATTCCACTGTCCTCTTCTTGCAACTGCCTATCCGTCACCTTTCGCATGTGACCCATGTCCAAGTAATCTCTCATAAAGGCGTGGTACTGTTCCTTCCAAATCCAATCCAAATCCAATCCAAATCCAATCCAAATCCAATCCAAATCCAATCCAAATCCAATCCAAATCCAATCCAAATCCAATCCAAATCCAATCCAAATCCAATCCAAATCCAATCCAAATCCAATCCAAATCCAATCCAAACCAATCCAAACCAATCCAAACCAATCCAAACCAATCCAAACCAATCCAAACCAATCCCAAACCAATCCAAACCAACCCAAACCAATCCAAACCAATCCAAACCAATCCAAACCAATCCAAACCAATCCAAACCAATCCAAACCAATCCAAACCAATCCAAACCAATCCAAACCAACCAATCCAACCAACCAAACCAATCCAAACCAATCCAAACCAATCCAAACCAATCCAAACCAATCCAACCAATCCAAACCAATCCAAACCAATCCAAACCAATCCAAACCAATCCAAACCAATCCAAACCAACCAAACCAATCCAAACCAACCCAAACCAATCCAAACCAATCCAAACCAACCAAACCAATCCAAACCAATCCAAACCAATCCAAACCAATCCAAACCAATCCAAACCAATCCAAACCAATCCAAACCAATCCAAACCAATCCAAACCAACCAAACCAATCCAAACCAATCCAAACCAACCAAACCAATCCAAACCAATCCAAACCAATCCAAACCAATCCAAACCAATCCAAACCAATCCAAACCAATCCAAACCAATCCAAACCAACCAAACCAATCCAAACCAATCCAAACCAATCCAAACCAATCCAAACCAATCCAAACCAATCCAAACCAACCAAACCAATCCAAACCAATCCAAACCAATCCAAACCAATCCAAACCAATCCAAACCAATCCAAACCAATCCAAACCAATCCAACCAATCCAAACCAATCCAAACCAATCCAAACCAACCAAACCAATCCAAACCAATCCAAACCAATCCAAACCAATCCAAACCAATCCAAACCAATCCAAACCAATCCAAACCAATCCAAACCAATCCAAACCAATCCAAACCAATCCAAACCAATCCAAACCAATCCAAACCAATCCAAACCAATCCAAACCAATCCAAACCAATCCAAACCAATCCAAACCAACCCAAACCAATCCAAACCAATCCAAACCAATCCAAACCAATCCAAACCAATCCAAACCAATCCAAACCAATCCAAACCAACCAAACCAATCCAAACCAACCAAACCAATCCAAACCAATCCAAACCAACCAAACCAATCCAAACCAATCCAAACCAATCCAAACCAACCAAACCAATCCAAACCAATCCAAACCAATCCAAACCAATCCAAACCAACCAAACCAACCAAACCAATCCAAACCAACCAAACCAATCCAAATCCAACCAAACCAATCCAAACCAATCCCAAACCAATCCAAACCAATCCAAACCAATCCAAACCAACCAAACCAATCCAAACCAATCCAAACCAATCCAAACCAATCCAAACCAATCCAAACCAATCCAAACCAATCCAAACCAATCCAAACCAATCCCAAACCAATCCAAACCAATCCAAACCAATCCAAACCAATCCAAACCAATCCAAACCAATCCAAACCAATCCAAACCAATCCAAACCAACCAAACCAATCCAAACCAACCAAACCAATCCAAACCAACCAAACCAATCCAAACCAACCAAACCAACCAAACCAACCCAAACCAATCCAAACCAATCCAAACCAACCAAACCAATCCAAACCAATCCAAACCAATCCAAACCAATCCAAACCAACCAAACCAACCAAACCAATCCAAACCAATCCAAACCAACCAAACCAATCCAAACCAATCCAAACCAACCCAAACCAATCCAAACCAACCAAACCAATCCAAACCAATCCAAACCAACCAAACCAATCCAAACCAATCCAAACCAAACAAACCAATCCAAACCAATCCAAACCAATCCAAACCAATCCAAACCAATCCAAACCAATCCAAACCAACCAAACCAATCCCAAACCAATCCAAACCAATCCAAACCAATCCAAACCAATCCAAACCAATCCAAACCAATCCAAACCAATCCAAACCAATCCAAACCAACCAAACCAATCCAAACCAATCCAAACCAATCCCAAACCAATCCAAACCAATCCAAACCAATCCAAACCAATCCAAACCAACCAAACCAACCAAACCAATCCAAACCAATCCAAACCAATCCAAACCAATCCAAACCAACCAAACCAATCCAAACCAACCAAACCAACCAAACCAATCCAACCAATCCAAACCAATCCAAACCAACCAAACCAATCCAAACCAACCAAACCAATCCAAACCAATCCAAACCAATCCAAACCAATCCAAACCAATCCAAACCAATCCAAACCAATCCAAACCAATCCAAACCAACCAAACCAATCCAAACCAATCCAACCAAACCAATCCAAACCAACCAAACCAATCCAACCAACCAAACCAATCCAAACCAATCCAAACCAATCCAAACCAATCCAAACCAATCCAAACCAATCCAAACCAATCCCAAACCAATCCAAACCAATCCAAACCAATCCAAACCAATCCAAACCAATCCAAACCAATCCAAACCAACCAAACCAATCCAAACCAATCCAAACCAATCCAAACCAATCCAAACCAATCCAAACCAATCCAAACCAATCCAAACCAATCCAAACCAATCCAAACCAACCAAACCAATCCAAACCAACCAAACCAATCCAAACCAATCCAAACCAATCCAAACCAATCCAAACCAATCCAAACCAATCCAAACCAATCCAAACCAATCCAAACCAACCAAACCAACCAAACCAATCCAAACCAACCAAACCAACCAAACCAATCCAAACCAATCCAAACCAATCCAAACCAATCCAAACCAAATCCAACCAATCCAAACCAATCCAAACCAATCCAAACCAATCCAAACCAATCCAAACCAATCCAAACCAATCCAAACCAATCCAAACCAATCCAAACCAATCCAAACCAATCCAAACCAACCAAACCAATCCAAACCAATCCAAACCAATCCAACCAATCCAAACCAATCCAAACCAACCAAACCAATCCAAACCAACCAAACCAATCCAAGTCCAATCCAAACCAAACCAATCCAAACCGATCCAAACCAATCCAAACCAATCCAACCAATCCAAACCAAACCAAACCAATCCAAACCAAACCAATCCAAACCAAATCCAAACCAATCCAAACCAACCAAACCAATCCAAACCAATCCCAAACCAATCCAAACCAATCCAACCAATCCAAACCAACCAAACCAATCCCAAACCAACCAAACCAATCCAAACCAATCCAAACCAATCCAAACCAATCCAAACCAATCCAAACCAACCAAACCAATCCAAACCAATCCAAACCAATCCAAACCAATCCAAACCAATCCAAACCAACCAAACCAATCCCAAACCAATCCAAACCAATCCAAACCAATCCAAACCAATCCAAACCAACCAAACCAACCAAACCAATCCAAACCAATCCAACCAATCCAAACCAATCCAAACCAATCCAAACCAATCCAAAGCCAACCAAACCAATCCAAACCAATCCAAACCAATCCAAACCAATCCAAACCAACCAAACCAATCCAACCAATCCAAACCAATCCAAACCAATCCAAACCAACCAAACCAATCCAAACCAACCAAACCAATCCAACCAAACCAATCCAAACCAATCCAAACCAACCAAACCAACCAAACCAATCCAAACCAACCAAACCAATCCAAACCAATCCAAACCAATCCAACCAACCAAACCAATCCAAACCAATCCAAACCAACCAAACCAATCCAAACCAATCCAAACCAATCCAAATCCAATCCAAATCCAATCCAAATCCAATCCAAATCCAATCCAAATCCAATCCAAATCCAATCCAAATCCAATCCAAATCCAATCCAAATACGATTTTTAATTCATTTCAAATTCATTCCAAATTTATTCCAAATTCATTCCAAATCCAATCCAAATTCGTAAATTTAATCCAACTTTAATCCAATTCGAATTTCCGAATAGCTTTGTGAAATCCAGTAGCCTTATCAATTTGGCAAATTCCTAGATATCTGATCCTACAGGAAAAGTTTCGAACAGTGCAGCATTGAATATTTCTCCATTTCTCTCAGATTTCGTTAAATCATAGCTCAACTGGTAGTCTCATGTGCACTAACGCCGCCAAGTGAGATTTTCTAGAGCGTAAACCATTTTCCGTTGGTCTTCCATACGCACCTTGTAGTTTCATAAACTGCAATACATTTTCCACCGGTCTTCCAGACGCATATTGTGATTTTGCAACCACAAACCGATTTCCTAATTCTTCCACAAACCATTTTTCCAGAGGTCTTTCAGACGCACCACCACAAACGCACAAACCATATATCACACGATGCAGCTTGCGAGATTGCGAGCATGAAGCCAGTCGGGGCTGGTCATCCGGGAAGACGAGGAGTGTTTCGAGCTACGTGGGGCCAGAGAAATCCGCGAACGTACCAGGGTGACTTCGGTTGCCAGATGGCAGCGCGAGTGGGATAACTCTTCTAAAGTTAGGTGGACCCACCGGCTGATACCTAACATATCGAACTGGGTGGAGAGACCCCATGGGGAAGTTCACTTCCATCTGACACAATTCCTGTCAGGCCATGGCTGCTTCCGGCAGTACATCCAGCTACAGGTTTGGGCACGCGGAAACTGCAGTGCACATACTGTTCGTATGTCCTCGTTTCGACGTCGAAAGAAGAGCTATGCCAGACGTTTGCGGTCGGGACACAACCCCGGATACCCTTATCCAGAGGATGTGCCAAGCGGTGGAGAAGTGAAACGCAGTTTCGACTGCAACCACTCAGATTGCCTGCAGCATGCAGAGAATCTGGCGCGTGGTTTGGGCCAATAACCCAAATTTGAGTAAAATGACTTTTCTGGCACTAGGTAGTTTGCCTTTAATCCCATGTAAAAAATTTACCCAAAGCTGAGTTTAATTTATCCAAAGCGAACCTTAATCAACCCAAAATAGAGAAGGGTTGTAGCGTAGAACTGTTGGTACCTATCGCTATCGACACCTCGAGGCATGGCAGAGGAGAGTAGAGTAAGCATCCAAGTCAGCCTCACGTGGCATGTTAGAGGTGAGCACCCAAGTCAGACTCACATGGTATGTTAAGGGCGAGCACCCAAGTCAGCCTCGCATGGCATGTCAGAAGTGAGAACCTAAGTTAGTCTCAGTTTGGTGTGCTAGAGCATTAATCAGGTGATAGCCCAAGTAACATTTTAAGTTTTATTCGGCTCTAAGAATGGTTTTCAAGATCAATTTATAAGATCTAACAATAAAACCGAGTAATACACGGCAACCTTCTGATCACCACTATAAGAGTAAGATATTGCCAAGTGGCCCTCTCCAGATAACCACTATAAACCTATTATAAGAGCATTTAGAAACCCTTTTTAAACCACCCGCAAAAAAGGGAATTTGGCTGCGGCAGCTGTCAAAATGTTGCTTTAAAAAAGAGAAACAAATCTTTGCAGAAAAATAATAACAAAATGGATTGTTGATGAAAATTATGATGATGACAACAAAATAATATTTTATTTCAGGTTGTTTTTTCGATTCAGTACCATTGAAAAGAAGTGCGCTTCCGATTTTACGGTCAAATGTCGTGAAAAAAATAAGTTTGAACACCACGCGCCGGCCAGATAACGATAACGATTTATCGGAAAAAGTATGACAAGCGGTTAAAATTTCGTTAAATCATGCATTTCAGTGATATATTTCACTGACTGCGAAATGCTTCTCCGTTGTCAATATGGCCATCATGGAATTTGATCAGAAAAATTTTGCTTTTATAAAACACCGTCATAAACTCTTTAGGGGCCCTCCTTAGCCGTGCGGTAAGGCGCGCGGCTACAAAAGCAAGACCATGCTGAGGATGGCTGGGTTCGATTCCCAGTGCCGGTCTAGGCAATTTTCGGATTGGAATAGTCTCGACTTCCCTGGGCATAAAAGTATCATCGTGCTAGCCTCATGATATACGAATGCAAAATGGTAATCTGGCTTAGAAACCTCGCAGTTAATAGCTGTGGAAGTGCTTAATGAACACTAAGCTGCGAGGCGGCTCTGTCCCAGTGTGGGGATGTAATGCCAATAAGAAGAAGAAGTCATAAACTCTTCGCAATACAAACATTCTTATGGGGGTAATTCATTTGACCACATTATGACCAAAAATTGTAGCTTTATTCGAGCGTTGAAAATTGGATTTATTACGATCTTCATCACTATCATAGATCTGTTCATATGGTCAATAGGCATTTGACGTTTGAAGCTTTTTTCAGCAGATTTATGGGAGGTTTATTGATAGCAATAAGAGCGCCAATAAAACTGAGCTTGGTGATTGCTGTCATAAGTCCGCAATAAGAATTAGATAAATCCAAAAAGCATGGAAATTGTTACTTGGGAGGGTAAGCATCCAAGTTAGTCTCACATGGTGCTTAAAGGATGAGCACCCAAGCTAGACTCACATGGTACGTCAGTGGTGAGCATCCAAGCAAGACTCATACGGTGCTCAGAAAGAGTGTCAGGGTGTGTCAGAGGGTATGTTAGAGAGAGCACCCAGATAAGTCATACGGGAAGAGTGCCTGTATGAGCGTGAATGAGCGAGTACATCAAGTACTGCCTATCCCCCAGAAGTAATGCCGGGAGGCAGATTCTGGGGGAACCAGGGTATTAGTAGAGATGGTATCTCAAGTAACCTTCCGTTGCTTGGGTGGGTTTAGTGGGTCCGGCGTTCCGTTAACCCCACTCTCTGAGTGAAAATTTCTGGTGTCTGTGTGCAGATTTGCCTTCGTCCCTCTACATAAAAAAAGAAGTCACTCATTCCTTCACTGACAGCCGGATCACACTAATTTCTTAGCAGTCACACTGACCACACGCATCATGCGAGGGTTACTTGTGTGCTCGCCCATATATTCGATCCCTTACTTGTAATACCCTTAGCTCCAAATCGCTTGCACCACTTGTGCGCCACACTCATGACATAGAATCAGCTCCGTGCGGATATTACTTGTTATACCCCCATCTCCCTTATGTCTCCACTTTGGGCACGATCTGTGCCCAACGCTCACCTACTCGGGCCTGGATACGGTTATCTCCCAGGTACCTTGCAGGAGGTACCCACCCTGATATTTCGTAGCCCAGATAGTCCTCTATCAGTGTGGTGGTTATCCCGTCCTGCAACAGAGTGGAACATTCTGCCTTACATGTATTCTATTTCTGAAGTACCACAGAAGCATCAACCTCCCGACACTCCTGCCAGGCATAGCGAGACTTTCGTGTCCCCTAATTCTGATGTGCCGCAGAGGTATCTGCCCCCCCGACACTCCTGCCAGGTATAGCGAGACTTAACTCATTCACTACGACCCTGCATACCATGCGAGGCTTAATGCTCACCCATACATTCGGTCCCTCACTCTGTGGGGGTGTTACATGTAATACCCCAAGTTCCTTTCGCTTGCACAACATGTGCACCACTTGGTGGTGTGCAGGCACCACCCGCTGCCAGTCACTTGCCGCCAAAGCAGCCCATACTCTGTGGAACCTCCAGAAGGCTCTGTTAACTACCTGGCTAATTGTTTCACTCTCAGGCCATTCATCCACTTGGCACGGGTCATCTGACACCTTGGTATTCGGGGTTAGGAACGACATATTGTCAGCTTTAGTGTTTACCGAACCTGGCGATATGATCGGATTTACACCGTTACGCACTACTTCAGAGTATCCTTATGTCACCAGCTTTTATAAAGTAATCCTCAACCGCTTTTCTGGCAACAAGTCACATCCGAAAGGTAGTTAAGTCTTGTTGATCGCTATTAAATTTTATAACGATTGGTCATTGCGTTCAAAAGTTATAAAGAAAATGGTGAACTAAACTAAGGCAGTATCACTCCAAAGTAACATTTCAAGTTTTATTCCGCTCTAGGAATGGTTTTCAAGATCGAATTAGAAGAGCTAACATTAAAACCCACTACTAAAGGACAACCTTCTGATGACCACTATAAGAGTAAGATATGGCCAAATAACCCTCTTCAGATTTCCACTATAAGGTTTTACATCAAATAAACATAACCTCAAAAACTCAATCGAATGAACTCAATTTGACATTTATCGGTGGTAGGTTCATGAGGTTCATCCTATCTCCCGCAGCAAGCGGATGAACCTTTGTTTATATACAAACCACCAATACCTGTCAAATATGGAAGAAATTCACCAGGACGCAGCCGTGGCTACATACGTGTGACGTCACACTGTGAAACCAAATAAACCTTTTATAAGGTTTTACATCAAATAAACATAACCTCAAAAACTCAATCGAATGAACTCAATTTGACATTTATCGGTGGTAGGTTCATGAGGTTCATCCTATCTCCTGCAGCAAGCGGATGAACCTTTGTTTATATACAAACCACCGATACCTGTCAAATATGGAAGAAATTCACCAGGACGCAGCCGTGGCTACATACGTGTGACGTCACACTGTGAAACCATATAAGAGTATTTAGAAATCCGTTTTAAGCAGCCCGCAAAAAAGGGAATTTGGCTGCGGCAGCTGTCAAAAGTGTTGATTTGAAAAAGAGAAACAAAACTTTGTAGAAAAATAATAACAAAATAAATGATGATGAAAATCATGATGAGGATGAATTCAAAATAATATTTTTTCAGGTTTGTTTTCCAAAGTACTTCCATGGAAATGAGGTGCGCTTTCGATTTCATGGTGAAAGCTAGTGCAAAATTAAGATTGTAAACCACGCGCCCGCAAAATAACATGGTTCTGGGCAATAAATTTAAAATTATTATTTCACCAATATCGTAAATCTTCACCTAATCTACTGAAATTCCACCCAAATATTCAAATCAATAGTCAAAACGTGTTTTTCGCGAAGAAAACACCGTCTAATCATGAATTTCAGTGGTAAATTCTACCGACTTGAAATTGCGTCACCTTTTTCAATATGGCCATCATAGTTTACAATCAGAAAAATGTTGCTCTCGTTAAACACCGTTAAAAACTCTTTGCAATGTAAATATTCTTATTGTGGTTATTCATTTGACCACCTAATGGCCATTTTTTTTGATTTGATCAAGTATTGAAAATAAGACTTATTATTCATAATCGTAGAGCTACTCATAAGATCAATCGGCTTTTGACGTTTTAAGCTTTTTCAGCGAATTTATTTGAGGTTTATTAATAGCAATAAGATCACCAATAAGCAGACATACGATGGATGCCCACTGCGAGACGTCAAAATCGTCCTCGGTGACATGAACGCTCAGGTAGGAAGGGAGGAAATGTATAGACCGGTCATCGGACTGGATAGTCTGCATACCGTCTCGAACGACAACGGCCAACGATGAATAAACTTTGCAGCCTCCCGCGGAATGGTAGTCAGAAGCTCTTTTTTCCTCCGCAAGAATATCCACAAGAAATCACCTAATCAAGTAACGGAAAACCAAATCGACCACGTTTTAATCGACGGTAAATTCTTCTCCGACATCATGAACGTACGCACTTACCGCAGTGCGAATATTGAATCCGACCACTACCTCGTCGCAGTATGTCTGCGCTCAAAACTCTCGACGGTGATCAACACGCGTCGGAGTCGTCCGCCGCGGCTAAACACTGGGCGGCTGCAAGACAGTAGACTAGCCCAAGACTACGCGCAGCAGCTGGAAGTGGCACTCCCAACGGAAGAGCAGCTAGGCGCAGCATCTCTTGAAGATGGCTGGAGAGATATTCGATCCGCCATTGGAAGCACCGCAACCACTGCACTAGGCACGGTGGCTCCGGATCAGAGAAACGACTGGTATGACGGCGAATGTGAGCAGTTAGTTGAGGAGAAGAATGCAGCATGGGCGAGATTGCTGCAACACCGCACGAGGGCGAACGAGGCACGATACAAACGGGCGCGGAACAGACAAAACTCGATTTTCCGGAGGAAAAAGCGCCAGCAGGAAGATCGAGACCGTGAAGAGACGGAGGAACTGTACCGCGCTAATAACGCACGAAAGTTCTATGAGAACGTGCCACAGCCCGATATGTGTAAGGACATAAACGGGAACCTTCTTACGAACGAGCGTGAGGTGATCCAAAGGTGGCGGCAGCACTACGAAGAGCACCTGAATGGCGATATGGCAGACAACGGTGGCAGTATGGTAATGAACCTAGGAGCACGCGCGCAGGACATGCGACTTCCGGCTCCGAATCTCCAGGAAATCCAGGAGGAGATCGGCCGGCTGAAAAACAACAAAGCCCCTGGAGTTGACCAACTACCAGGAGAGCTGTTTAAACACGGTGGTGAAGCACTGGCTAGAGCGCTGCATTGGGTGATTACCAAGGTTTGGGAGGATGAGGTTCTGCCGCAGGAGTGGATGGAAGGTGTCGTGTCCCATCTACAAAAGGGCGATAAGCTGGATTGTAGCAACTACCGCGCAATCACATTGCTGAACGCCGCCTACAAGGTACTCTCCCAAATTTTATGCCGTCGACTAACACCAATTGCAAGAGAGTTCGTGGGGCAGTACCAGGCGGGATTTATGGGTGAACGCTCTACCACAGACCAGGTGTTCGCCATACGTCAGGTATTGCAGAAATGCCGCGAATACAACGTGCCCACACATCATCTATTTATCGACTTCAAAGCCGCATATGATACAATCGATCGGGACCAGCTATGGCAGCTAATGCACGAAAACGGATTTCCGGATAAACTGATACGGTTGATCAAGGCGACGATGGATCGGGTGATGTGCGTAGTTCGAGTTTCAGGGGCATTCTCGAGTCCCTTCGAAACCCGTAGAGGGTTACGGCAAGGTGATGGTCTTTCGTGTCTGCTATTTAACATCGCTTTGGAGGGAGTAATACGAAGGGCAGGGATTGACACGAGTGGTACGATTTTCACGAAGTCCGTCCAGTTATTTGGTTTCGCCGACGACATTGATATCATGGCACGTAACTTTGAGAGGATGGAGGAAGCCTACATCAGACTGAAAAGCGAAGCTAAACGGATTGGACTAGTCATCAACACGTCGAAGACGAAGTACATGATAGGAAGAGGCCCAAGAGAGGTCAATGTGAGCCACCCACCACGAGTTTCTATCGGTGGTGACGAAATCGAGGTGGTTGAAGAATTCGTGTACTTGGGCTCACTGGTGACCGCCGATAACGATACCAGCAGAGAAATTCGGAGACGCATAGTGGCTGGAAATCGTACGTACTTTGGACTCCGCAAGACGCCCCGATCGAATAGAGTTCGCCGCCGTACCAAACTGACTATCTACAAAACGCTTATAAGACCGGTAGTTCTCTACGGACACGAGACCTGGACGATGCTCGTGGAGGACCAACGCGCACTGGGAGTTTTCGAAAGGAAAGTGTTGCGTACCATCTATGGTGGGGTGCAGATGGCGGACGGTACGTGGAGGAGGCGAATGAACCACGAGTTGCATCAGCTGTTGGGAGAACCATCCATCGTTCACACCGCGAAAATCGGAAGACTGCGGTGGGCCGGGCACGTAGCCAGAATGTCGGACAGTAATCCGGTGAAAATGGTTCTCGACAACGATCCGACGGGAACAAGAAGGCGAGGTGCACAGCGGGCAAGGTGGATCGATCAGGTGGAGGACGACTTGCGGACCCTCCGCAGACTGCGTGGCTGGCGAAGTGCAGCCATGGACCGAGCTGAATGGAGAAGTCTTTTATGTGCAGCACAGGCCACTCCGGCCTTAGTCTGATTATAAATAAATAAATAAGATCACCAATAAAACTGAGCAACTAGCTATGGTGACTGCAGTCATAAATCCGCTATAAGAATTAAATAAATCCAACAAGCATGGAAATTGTTACTTGGGCTACTATTTGTTTTATTTAAGCCTTTTCGTCTTACTTTTTTTATGTATGTTCCAAATTGATCTCTAAATGTTAAAATATTGCATTTTTTTATTATGGAAAAGACGCCCAAGAATGGTTTCACCATGAGCATTCTGACAGTTCTACGGTTCTACGCTACGGCTCTGATTTCAAGACAAAGTTGTAGAGAGGATCAGAAAGTCAGCTACACTACACATGTTAAAGACAATTATTTTGAGCTTTTAGTGGAAGGCCCTCGCTTGTCATAATTTCATATCAGTTCATACACATTTGTTGTAGGATATTTTTAGTTATGGGGTAGTGGGAAATCCAATATGATTTTGGAGAGATCACGGATTATCATCAGGACACTGTCGACTATTTTGATTACGTAACGTCTTATTGAATTATTGACCCTTGTCAATGACTGTTACGTGACCTCAGGACATAGTAGGCAGATAATATTTTCTATTTGATATAATCAGTTTCGAAAAGTATTAGGACTTATCTTTACTTATTAGGTAAACACTGACGACATGTTATCCACGGAAGAACAATCCATTATTCAACAATGGTTATTTCAATTTCGGTTATCTAGCCGCATTCGGAAGGTGTCTCGTGACTTATCTGATGGAGGTTAGATTCAAATATCCAGGTTCTGCATAACATTACAATAAAATATCACGATTTTATAGTATTGGTAGCGGAAATCCTGCATCAATTATTTCCACGATTAGTGGACTTGCACAACTACACCAAAGGTTTCGCCACAGCTCGCAAATTGGACAACTGGGAGACGCTCAACCGAAAGGTGCTGAAAAAGTTAGGCATTTACTTGACCCCGGATATCATTCTCTCCGTCACACAGGGAACTCCTGGAGCGGCGTACGATATCCTAATGGAAATTATGATCGCAGCCGAACGGAATGGAATAGAATGTCTTTAGAATAGGCTTTTTTTTCGGAAAAGTATATTTAAATCTCACCATTTCATTACTCTTAAAATATATTGTTCAATTATTCTTTACTTTCTTTGGATTTTTCAACTTAGTTGTGGAGATGTTCCGTTTTGGATCCTTTGGTTTGTGCTTGGCAGGTTTCACACAGAGTGCAGTGATGATTCTGGTTGTGACCCAAATAGTTAATGTCACAATAGTAAGGTAGAATGCAATTACATCCCACATTAGATATTGCCACCAGCTGATATCCACGGAAGTCGCCTTCAGGTGTTTGGCACCCTTGTGCCGGATGACATACTCGATCCAGTGCATCGCTTCCTCCATCGGTGGAACGATGTTATCGCGGAACAATTCGGATGCTTTTTTAACTAACCGGGTATAAGTCGGATTGCTCAGTAGTTCGTTTATTCGAGAACCCAACGTTATGATATTCACATCCGCAAAGTTGAGTGTCAGCGCATATCCGGCTCGTTCCGCCTTCAGAGCATTACGATGCTGATCTCCATAAAATGGAATGAACAGCATCGGAACCCCTCGGTATATACCCTCTTGACTGCCAAACATGCCACCGTGAGTTATGAACAGTACTATCTTCCGGTGCGCCAGAATATCGCTCTGTGGAAGCCATTTTCTAACCATAACGTTCTTCGGAACGTTAACCATAGATTCATCTTCGAACTTCCATAGTACTTTTTGTTTGAGATTCCGAAACACTTCGAAAAATGCTTTCAGCTTGTCTTTAGGCATGTCGGAGCTTTTGACATACGATCCAAGGCTGAAGAAAATGGCACCATCAGTGGCGCTATCCAGAAATCGTTGAATGTCTTGGGGTAGGGGCTTGGCTGCTTTTATGTGGGCACCGGCTACGTTGACAAGACCGGAAATCGATGGCCTTGGAGGGGAAGTTGAAATATGACTGTTGATCAGCATTACCGAGATGGACGTTTCCAGCTCTTTTACGGATGGAAACGATTCCGGCCCTGTGGAAGAAGCGGAATAAGATATTATATTTGGTGTTAAGGAGACAATGTTTAATTGGATGATATTTTTTATGGTCGGTTCGTTTACACCACGTCCCACTATGGATGTCCGATCTTCATATTGTATTATACCTGGTAATAGGAGACGAATATTTCTTATAGAATAACATATACAGTTATCCATAATTCAAGTTTGAAGAAGAAGTATTGAACAGTCAAATAATGTCTTAGATCATTTACTGATTTTGAATGATAATGAATCGATAAAGTAATGCAAACCCAACATACCTTCAATAGAAGCAAAGTATTTCTTGGCCAGTCTATCCTGCCGTGGTAGGTAATAGTATTTACGTACAACGGCATCGGTTACTGAAATCAGGAAATTGTAGCACCTCTGGAAGAAGTTCATTTCATCCATGTACAACAGAATGGGATGTGGAACAAATGACCATGGAGTCATCAGTCCCATTGCTCTGTCCATAAAATCCGTATACCCCAAAGTTCCTAAAAAAAGAAATTTAATTTTTTTGGCAGATGAAACTCTAATTGATTGACGAACCCAATGTCACGATCGGAGCCCTGTACTTGTGGGCAAACATCAGGAACGCCTCCTGGTAGAACTGCTCCGAAATGACCAAATCAAAGTCGGTATCATCCTGCTCGATGAATTGTTGTACATTGGTATTCTCCAGGGCATATTGTGTCGTAGTGAGGCCTACCCTCCAGTATAGTGCCAAGTTGGACCAGTCGCTGCTGTATTTGGAGTCGAATATATCCGAAATCGGAACTGGAACGACGAGAAAGATCGTTAGTTACTTTGTCGAAATTTGTTTATGCTCGGAACACTCACAGTAGTGTGGGATATCGTATGGTGGGTCGATCAAAATCTCTGTGTAGTTGGGATGGGCTGATTTGGCGGGAAAGTTGGTGACGGCCGTTAACTGATGACCTCGTTCCAGCAGCTCCTGGACGAAGTGGTTCAGCCAAAGCCAGTGGCTTGGTGCAGGAAATGGTACAAGCACCAGAATTTTAGAGCTGCTTGCTCCCAATGGGCAGCCAAATGCAAGCAATGCGAATAGCAAATATTGAATCGGTGTGAAATGCTGCAGAGATTGTAAATATCAGCATTGGCTAGATTCGAGATAAGCGTTCGTTGCGTTTGAGCATTATTTGTAGAAGAGATATCAGGCTGACCGAACTCAAGAAGAATAAAACAAGATAAGCTGCTGTTTACGTTTTCAATGGATGGTGCTCAGAATATTTGAAGGAAATTGGGTCATGTTTTCGGGTGGATGTGACATTATTAGTCTAGTTGAAACTTTAAGTTGTTTTGTTGCTATGGGTATGTAAATGGAACCGACAACGGTACAATTTATGATCGTTCGAAGTTTCCATTAGTTCTCCATATTGTACTAAACAAAACATTCTATAAAATAGTTTTAAATTAGAGTTTTCGTTTTTCATTATGATTAAGGATACTTTTTGTAATTCAGAAAAAGAATGCAAATATTTTTATTAATAATTTTGTAGCTCTTTTCAATGCTATATAGAGACAAATGAACAGTTTTCAAAGTCCTCCTTAAACCTCATTTATCCTTTCAATTGACTATTTCCTTCCAGTTTCTCAGGTGTATAGTTTAAAAATTATATTGCTAACTGTTGCTTGACACAAATTGTAAACTTTAACGTGACGAATTCAAAGTCAAGATTCAAGAATACTACAAATTTGATTGATGATTTTTTGATCGACTGATGGGTATGACTTTCCATAGCGCAATATCCTACTTGTAATAACCTTCCATTTTATATTTATTATAACTTCTATGATGACTTTCGAAAGAACTAAAAAATATTTTAAAATAATCTATTGATAGATTGCATTTCTTTTTGAAGGGGCTTTAAAGGAACCCTTTTTAGCCGTGCGGAAAAAACGCGGCTACAAAGCATGACCATGCTGAGGGTGGATGTCCGGTCCGGTCTAGGAAATTTTAGGGTTGGAAATTGTATCGAACCCCTGGGCATACAAGTATAATCTCGTTAGCCTCATGATATACGAATGCAAAAATGATAACATGGCTTAGAAACCTCGCTGTTAACGAGCCGAGGCGGCAATATACCAGTGGGGGATGTAATGCCTGTGAAAAACAAGATTTCTTTTTAAAACTGGGTAAAACTAGAGTATATCTTCTCTTAAATCAAAGTAACTTATTACTGCCGAGGACCTACTAACTTTGTCGAAAATTGCCACAGAGCTAACCAGAAGAGCTGTTCATCCAATTGTGAAATTATAAATAAATGTCTGGTTTTGATAAGATAAAACTCTTCGCTGGACCTCCGACACACGCTCAGACGTCAATGATTGCAATTCAAAAGTGAAAGTTGACCGAAAACATACTAAATATAAATATTTAAACCATATCGTTTGCAGTCTTCACTATAAGATATAACGAACGCCGATCTCAATCTGAGCCAAAACATGGCTGGTATTAGCCGCACCGACTGCTCGGGATGTAAACAAAACAGTCTAAATTTAAAATCACTCCCCACTATTAATACTTTGCACGGCAGCACAATCATCCACGACATAAAATTGTGGAATCGCACTCTTCACTTTGACCCATTTCTGGGCCGATTTTTTCACTGTCACTGTCATCATAGAAGATCATACCAAGTTCAACACAGAAATTCTAACAGGAAATTCTAACAGTTCAACCAACAGTGAAAGTCCTGTAAGGTCGTTGGATGTCTTCCCGAACACTGATAACGTACCATTTCGTTCTCAATTAGGCCGCAAAAGCTCCGGCCCAAATCGAGATGACCCTCCGTTAATTAGACGCCACGCTTTGTTCACGCTGCAATATTATATAATTAAACCGGCAATAGATGCCCAGCCAAGATATTCGAACCGTTTATTTTTTTTTTGCGAATCTATAACCGCCGCACCAATCCGAGCGACCGTCCGTTGGTCCGTTCTCGTGGCTGGTTCTCGACGTACTGCCGCGCATGATGCGATGCGCTTCACGGCGGTGTCAACAAATTTATGACGATTCGGTTGCGGTTTTTATTCTGCATCACATAGCGATATTTGAGGAGAAGTGTTGGCCTTAAGTAGATGATAAAATTCAATCGACCAAAATGTTTTTGGTATTTTGGTTTGTTATACAATTGTTATTGTAAAAGGTATAAGATGAAGAAAAGTAACAATAGCAGTAATTTTTATTTTGTTTCGAAAATGTAGTTAGCATATGCTGTTTAAACATTGAGAACTGTAAAACAAATCAATAAATCTTTCATTTTTCTTTTATATGTGCACGTGGAGGCGCATGGTACATTATTCGATAGTGACTCCCCTCGTTTAAATAAACATGTGAAAAGTACAGGATTTCTTTGCAGTTTATCACTTCAACATGCATGTTATTGTTTTCGATCATTCTGAAGTGGTAAGTCGCTAAGAAATCCTCTGCTTGTTACTTTTCTTTGGAAGAGGGGTAGTCAGTGAGAGAACTTTCTCTACGATATACTTTAAAAGGCGTATAAATTCTGTTTGATTATTCGTCAACGATATTTATCCCTGATGACGGGAGACCTCCTATTATTCGGCAACTAATTTATTGCTTTAGGGGCCGTCCAGAAACCACGTGGTCATATTTTTAAGATTTTAAACACCCCCCCTCCCCCTATGTGGCTTATCGTGGTCATTCGGCAGACCACCCACCCCCCTCCCCCCCTATGACCACGTGGTTTTTTCAAAAACCAAAAAATTTAAAAAAAACTTATATAACTAAAACATATGGTTAACCCGATCAATTTTGAAGATGAACAAAAACAGAAATTTCAACTGATTCAAAATCAAACTAAACCCAGCATGGAAATTATAAATTTTATGAATTCTAACATTTTGATGATGTTATCATGTTGTAATCTGTATCAGGTATTAGGATATCTAGAACTCCTTTTACCTTCGATGCATAAGGATACGAAAAATGTGGACTCGTGAATATGTTATAAAAATTTCTAATGGCTTAGAAACTTTCCAAATTATCCCTATATTTTTTAATTTTTTGGCATTGAATGCTAGTTTTCATTTTATATCTACAGTCTTCAATATCTTTGGGTTCCTTTTGGTATTCTAGAATTTATTGTTATATTTTGCTATTTAACCCTTTCAGGACGATTTTTTACATGGATTTAACGTACATATTTAGGGTTTTCCACTCAATCTTGCCAAAACTAGTATAGTAAGAACTGAAAAGTCGTATTTTTTTTCGGGTGTCATAGGCCAAACTGCTCTGAAGTACATATCCTTGAAAGTATCAAAAATCATGCCAAGAAACAAAATGTCCTAAGTTGAGAATATATTCACAAATAATGATGTAATCATGAGACATGATATTACGGAGTTATGAAACGACCCGATCAACCAAGTTCTGAACGATGTATCCGTACATCGCTAAGCATTCAAGCAGGTCCATTGAGCCGATGCGATTTCATTTATTACTTTCACAACCTACAATAGACCTTCCATGAGTCGATGTTCTAAGATACGATATCGTCTGAAGTAGAAACCCTGCTTAAAAAAATATAAAAATTTTCCATAACAATTAGGAAATTTCCAATAAAGAAATCATGGTCCTATGAACAATAAAAAAATATTAATTTTTCTACAAATAATGCAAAATTTTCTTAAACAATTAAGAATTTTCCACAAAACAAAAATAAATTAACACTTTGAAAACCAAAAATTGCAATTATGAAAAAAAAATTCCATAAAGAAATCGAAATGTTTCACGGAAAAAAATACAATCATTCCATAAATAAATCAGTATTAGCAATAAATAGTTACAAAATTTTCCACAAAATAAATATTTTTTTTTACCAAAAATTAAAACCTTTCCACGAAAAAATCAATAAAGAACATTAAAAAAAGGATATTTTCCATGAAAGAATATAAAATAATATATAAATTGAGCATTTTTCAGTGGATAACCTCTTCTTTGGAAGCGTTTGAAGTTCATGGAAAATGTTATCAATTTGATTGCTTTTTAGTATTTTCTCAATGTAAATTTTCTTATTTTTGCGGATCCCAAAACGAATCGATTAGGGAAAAATCTTGCATATCGGTCAACCCGATCGCGAGTTAAATCGTCAGGAAGGAAATCTCAACTCATTTTTATTATATAGATATTTTGTGGAAAAAAATATTTTTTGTGGAAAAGAATATTTTTTTTCTGAAAACATTTGTAATTGTTTATTGCTAATATTGATTTATTCATGAACATTTTGTTATTTTTTTCATGGAACATTTTGATTTCTGTGTGGAAAATTATTATTTTATAATTGCAATTTTTGCTTTTACAAGTGTTAATTTATTATTGTTTTGTGGAAAATTTTCAACTGTTTACTGTTTTGCATAGAAATTTTATATCTATTTAATACTCATGTCCTGATTTCTTTATTGTAAATTTATTTTATTATGTAAAATTTCTACTTTTTTCTTTATTAAATAGATTTTCAGTCCAGTGCTGGTTCATCTCTCAAACCCAGTGCTTCTAGAGCCCTATAAAAAAAGTTTGCGAACAAACCTCATTGTCATTGTGCAACTTGATGTTGACTCAATTTTGGGTACCTTGTCTCTTGGATATTATGTTAATGGAAATTAGGATCATATGCTTATTGCATCGGATTAGGTATATACCGATGATGAAGACATTGCTGATAGATATCGTGGGCTGAACTCGAGAACGTTTTGGATTACCTTGAGCATCTCGTATTCCTGAATATTAATCACTGGCTTAACGTTCAGGATGACCCATCTTATCTAAGTATTCAGAATGATGAAACAATGTGGTTTACGATTCAAACATTTCAACTTCATTTGCATGCTCTTAGAATCGAAATCTTCCCAAGGTCTCGGATATCTGAGTTTCCAGGGTCAGTCAAATTTGAGCTCCCATATTTTTTCTGTAAAGCCAATATCTAGATGAACAATTTTGCTGAAGAAAATGGTGGCCTAGCTATCTTTTGTGATTTTATAGACAATCTGAAAAGCTGGGCCTATATGACCCATCCGTCTTGAAAGGGTTGAGATTTGTTTTGGAAATGAATTTCAATCGTTATTATAACACTATTATTTAACCTAGGCTTCTTAAGCCTAAATTATTGCCTACATTTGTTGTTGGATTTATTTTAAATTCCAAGATCTTCTGAATTTTCAAGAATAATTATTCTGGAGTTGCAAGGGAACCCTTCAGAATATTGACAAGAAATTCTTCGGAGTCTCAACGGAAAAATCTTTAGAATTTCAACGACTTTTTTTTCCGAAATTATGTGGAAGAGTTCCGAAAAATGTTCGGTAGAAATTTTAAAGAACTAAAAGAATCCGTAGAAGGATCCGAAATGCATATTCACGTTGAAAATTCTAATAAACATCAAATTCCGAAGAATTCCCAGTACAAATTAGAAAAAAATTCCAGCTGACTTTTTTTTTACAGAATCTCTAAAATTTATTTTCAAAATCCTGGGCAACATTAATGAATCTACAAAGGAAATTCTTCTAAATTTCCAATGGAAATTTTTTGACGTAATATAGAGGGGGGGTGGTCATTCTGCAGAATCAAATTTAAGACCGTCACGAAAATTGGTCAGGAAGTATGTACTAATACTCATCCGATTTTGATGATTTTTTTGTCAATGGATCAACAAACTGTTTAAGATTTTGCACAATCATTAGAAACAATTAAATAAAGGCGCTAAACTATTGAAAATTGAATATCGTCAGGCACTGTTGAAAACTTGTTATACACAGTTCATTGCCTACATTTCGTAAAAACATGAACTCTCATTGTACATTTTGAAAAACATGAAAAATTTTCAAAATTGTAGTTGCAGTCCACTGATGCAAAATAGTCGGCGGCGTGATGCCAAAAACCATCTACGGCGGTGGGGTGCGTGGCGATTTTTTTAAAAATATTTTTCCATTTTTCCTTTCCAAATTTTGTGTGTGGAAATTGAGACTGAATCGCAACCCGTTTTTCGTTATTTTTTTTTATGGAAATAGGATCAAAGGCTAAAATGGTCCAATAACGTAGATATGCATCGGCGTTGCGCCCGACGCTGCGTTACCGGTTTTTCCTGATGCACACCTTCGTCTTTTAACGCTGAGTTGAAAAAGACGCTACGTGGCCATCATCTCGCTTTGCGTTTGATGATTAAATCATTAAATTTTAATGCTTTGTATTTTTAAACCGCTATTGTTATTCACCAATAGTTTTCGTGTAAAAAACCACGTGGTTCGAGAGCAACACCCCCCCCCCCATGTGGCTTATCGTGGTCATTTTACAAACCCACCCCCCCCATATATGACCACGTGGTTTCTGGACGGCCCCTTACATGCTTTGCTTTTTATTTCTTTTATAACGCGTGATCACTGTTAGTTGGCAAGCCTAAGAACAATTTACTTCAGTATCTTACGTATGTGAATACGAGTAGCATTTGAATTGTGGTCAGGAGGGCTCGAAACTTTCATGGTCATGGAGCACCCGGGCTAGCAATATGCTAAACAAATATTGTTATGGTTAGGAACCTTTGCGGTTGATATGGGAGGAAATGCTTATTGAGCATGAGCATGAGCATGAGCATTATGACCGCACAATTCGTAGTTGCTACTCCGTGATTGACTAGAACTTGCGAAATTGTACAGAGAACACAATAAATGGGGCTTGGGACTAGCTACCCATTCTCAATGTACACGTTTCGGGAGCTCAAATATCTAAAGTCAATAACGGCGCCGGCCACGTCCTTACGGTCATATAGGAAGGAGGATTGTTAGTCCGACTCTCGTTGCTACTAGAGACCGAGAACACCTCTGCATCTCCACGATTGTCTTGGGATAGGATATCGTTTTAGTCACAAAGGATAATTTATCTGGATTCACTTCGGTAAGTGATGCGATCTATGGGATGGGAAATAACACTCTCGCTGTCTGAAACTTTCACTTTCTGATTTATTCACTCACCCGCGCAAACCAGAACAAAATTACGACGACCGGCCGATCGTTTTGCCTTCCGCACAAAGCAAAACTAAACTTCGATGACCGGCCGACCCGCTTACTGGAGAAACACGACCGGATAAGAAACAAACTTTCACTTTTTGATTTATTTACTCACCCGCACAAAGCAAAACCAAACTTTGGCGACCGGTCGATCCGCTGACAAGAGAAACACGACCGGACAAGAAACAAACTTTCACTTTTTGATTCATTTACTCACCCGCGCAAATCAGAGCAAAATTACGACGACCGGCCGATCGTTTTGCCTTCCGCACAAAGCAAAACTAAACTTCGACGACCGGCCGATCCGCTGACTGGAGAAACACGACCGGATAAGAAACAAACTTTCACTTTCTGATTTATTTACTCACCCGCACAAAGCAAAACTAAACTTTGACGACCGGTCGATCCGCTGACTCGAAACAAGAGCCAACACGCACTGAACTAATTAACTTTACTACCGGCCGCGCAATGCAAATCTCAAAATTTCGGCAAATCGCGCGATCGTACGGCCGTCCGAAACAAGAGCCAACACGCACTGAACTAATTAACTTTACTACCGGCCGCGCAATGCAAATCTCAAAATTTCGGCAAATCGCGCGATCGTACGGCCGTCCGAAACAAGAGCCAACACGCACTGAACTAATTAACTTTATTACCGGCCGCGCAATGCAAATCACAAAATTTCGGCAAATCGCGCGATCGTTCGGCAGTCCGAAACAAGAGCCAACACGCACTGAACTCTTTGCGGTTGATATGGGAGGAAATGCTTATTGAATACAAATTTGTGAGGCGACAATGCTTTAATTACACTATCTAACAAAATTGAGCTTTTTTTCGCTCCCTTCAACCATTTTTAATGTACTCAATAGATTTTTTTACGCTGAATTCAGGTACGTATTCAGATTTTCTGTAACACGTCCAGGTTTTGAGAAAAACGCATTTTAATTCACGAAAGTACGACTTTTCATAGAAACTTGGTTTCTCTCCTCTGCAAAGCTGAATTTCGGCTCCTCACTTTCAGAATAAAGTTTGAATTTTGTAGAATGGGCCTTGTAGAATGCATGTGGGTTGTTGGATTTTATTTGGCACGTACATTTGTTGTAAAAAACGGAATTTCATTCACAAAAGTACGACTTTTCATAGAAACTTGGTTTCTCTCCTCTGCAAAGCTGAATTTCGGCTCCTCACTTTCAGAATAAAGTTTGAATTTTGTAGAATGGTCCTTGTAGAATGCATGTGGGTTGTTGGATTTCATTTGGCACGTACATTTGTTGTGAAAACGGAATTTGATTCACAAAAGTACGTCTTTTCATAGAAATTTGGTTTCTCTCCTCTGCAAAGCTGAATTTCGGCTCCTCACTTTCAGAATAAGGTTTGAATTTTGTAGAATGGGCCTTGTAGAATGCATGTGGGTTGTTGGATTTCATTTGGCACGTACATTTGTTGTGAAAAACGGAATTTCATTCACAAAAGTACGTCTTTTCACAGAAATTTGGTTTCTCTCCTCTGCAAAGCTGAATTTCGACTCCTCACTTTCAGAATAAAGTTTGAATTTTGTAGAATGCATGTGGGCTGTTGAATTTTATTTGACACGTACATTTCTTGTGAAAAACGGAATTTATTTCACAAAAGTACGTATTTTCATAGAACTTTGGTTTCTCTCCTCTGTAAAGCTGAATTTTAGCTCCTCACTTTGAAAATAAAGTTTGAATTTTGTAGAATGCATGTGAGTTGTTGGATTTTATTTGACACTGTCATTTGTTGTGAAAACAGAATTTAATTCACAAAAGTACGTGTTTTCGTAGAAAATTGGTTTCTCTTCTCTTTTTAGCTCCTCACTTTGAGAATAAAGTTTGAATTTTGAAGAATGGGCCTTGCAGAATGCAGGTGTGTTGTTGGGTTTCATTCAGCACGTACATTTGCTGTGAAAAACGGAATTTCATTCACAAAAGTACGTCTTTTCATAGAAATTTGGTTTCTCTCCTCTGCAAAGCTGAATTTCGGCTCCTCACTTTCAGAATAAAGTTTGAATTTTGTAGAATGGGCCTTGTAGAATGCATGTGGGTTGTTGGATTTCATTGGGCACATACATTTGTTGTGAAAAACGGAATTTCATTCACAAAAGTACATCTTTTCATAGAAATTTGGTTTCTCTCCTCTGCAAAGCTGAATTTCGACTCCTCACTTTCAGAATAAAGTTTGAATTTTGTAGAATGCATGTGGGTTGTTGGATTTCATTTGGCACGTACATTTGTTGTGAAAAACGGAATTTCATTCACAAAAGTACGTCTTTTCATAGAAATTTGGTTTCTCTCCTCTGTAAAGCTGAATTTCGGCTCCTCACTTTCAGAATAAAGTTTGAATTTTGTAGAATGGGCCTTGTAGAATGCACGTCGGTTGTTGGATTTCATTTGGCACGTAGGGGGAAAGACGGCTTTGGCAGGTTTTGTTCTATTATTGGCAGGGGGTTTTTGTCAACCGAATTTTATGAAATTTGGCCACAATATCCGCGGTAAGACGCGCGGCTACAAAGCAAGACCATGCTGAGGGTGGCTGGGTTCGATTCGGTGCCGGTCTAGACAATTTTCGGATTGGAAATTGTCTCGACTTCCCCTGGGCATAAAAGTATCATCGTGTTAGCCTCATGATATACGAATGCAAAATGGTAACATGGCTTAGAAACCTCGCAGTTAATAACTATGGAAGTGCTTAATGAACACTAAGCTGCGAGGCGGCTCTGTCCCAGTGTGGGGATCCTTTGATATGCAAAGAATGTTTAAGCCAAATTTCAGCCTAGTCAGTCATAAAAACCCTCCCTGTTAATAATATAACAAAACCTGCCAATGCCGTCATTCTCCCTAAATTTGTTGTGAAAAACGGAATTTCATTCACAAAAGTACGTCTTTTCATAGAAATTTGGTTTCTCTCCTCTGCAAAGCTGAATTTCTACTCCTCACTTTTAGAATAAAGTTTGAATTTTGTAGAATGGGCCTTGTAGAATGCATGTGGGTTGTTGGATTTCATTTGGCACGTACATTTGTTGTGAAAAACGGAATTTCATTCACAAAAGTACGACTTTTCATAGAAATTTGGTTTCTCTCCTCTGTAAAGCTGAATTTCGGCTCCTCACTTTCAGAATAAAGTTTGAATTTTGTAGAATGGGCCTTGTAGAATGCATGTGGGTTGTTGTATTTTATTGGCCCGTAAATTTGTTGTGAAAAACGGAATTTCATTCACAAATATACGTATTTTCAATGAAATTTGGATTCTGTGCTCTGCAAAGCTGAATTTCGGCTCCTCACTTTGGGAATAAAGTTTGAATTTTGTAGAATATGTCTTGCAGAGTGCATATGATTGGTTGGATGACATTTGGCGCAATGATTTGTTGTAAAAAACGGATTTTTTGGCTTCACAAAACAGAGAAGCCGAATTTCTATGAAAATACGTACTTTTGTGAATGAAATTCCGTTTGTCACAACAAATGAACGTGCCAAATGAAATCCAACAACCCACATGCATTCTACAAGGCCCATTCTACAAAATTCAAACTTTATTCTAAAAGTGAGGAGCCGAAATTCCGTTTTGCAGAGGAGAAGAAGCAAAATCCTTTGAAAATACGTACTTTTGTGAATGAAATTCCGTTTTTCACAACAAATGTACGTGTCAAATGAAACTAACAACCCACATGCATTCTACAAGACCCATTCTACAAAATTCAAACTTTATTCTAAAAGTGAGGAGCCGAAATCTGGTTTGCAGAGGAGAGGAAGCAAATTCTTTAAAAATACGTACTTTTGTGAATGAAATTTGTTTTTCACAACAAATGAACGTGCCAAATGAAATCCAACAACCCACATGCATTCTACAAGTCCCATTCTACAAAATTCAAACTTTATTCTGAAAGTGAGGAGCCGAAATTCAGCTTTACAGAGGAGAGAAACCAAACTTCTATGAAAAGTCGTACTTTTGTGAATGAAATTCCGTTTTTCACAACAAATGAACGTGCCAAATGAAATCCAACAACCCACATGCATTCTACAAGGCCCATTCTACAAAATTCAAACTTTATTCTCAAAGTGAGGAGCCGAAATTCAGCTTTACAGAGGAGAGAAACCAAATTTCTATGAAAATACGTACTTTTGTGAATTAAATTTCGTTTTTCACAACAAATGTACGTGCTAAATGAAATCCAACAACCCACATGCATTCTACAAGGCCCATTCTACAAAATTCAAACTTTATTCTAAAAATGAGGAGCCGAAATTCAGCTTTGTAGGGAGAGAAAACAAATTTCTATGAAAAGACGTACTTTTGTGAATTCAATTCCGTTTTTCACAACAAATGAACGTGTCAAATAAGATTCAACAACTTACTTAGATCTTGTACGATTTCTTCTATATAATTCAAACCTCTTTCTCAAAGTTATAAACCGAAAACCAGCTTTACAGAACAGAGAAACCAAATTCCCATAAGAATACGTAGTTTTGTGAATTTAAACCCGTTTTTCTCAAAAACTGGACGTGTTACAAAAAATCTGAATACATGGCTGAATTCGGCGAAGAAAAATCTTTCAAGTACACTGAGAATGGTTGAAGGGAGTAAAACACTGTTGACTAGTAGCAATTAATTACCAGTAGAAGAAGGACATACTTCATGAGCGGCAATTCAGTTCAGTTACAGTAACTTCACAGCAAATAATTTTGAAAACTAACTTGCAGCTAGTCCCAACAAACGAATTAACACTCGAAATTCAATTAAATTTGACTGAATTTTAAAAGCAAACACGGTTTAAATTTATTTCGATTTAAAAGAATAGTAAGATCGATTGAATGTTACGTCTATTTGCATGCTCCAAATATGTGCATGAAAATACATTTAAAATCACAACATATTTTTATCTGTGTTAAACTGAATGACATCAAAGTAAATTTCAATCATTTAGTATAAGTTACTGTAACCAGTGATATAAAAAACTTTCGCTCTAGAAGTCTACCATAGAACACATTTCGAAATTCAGCCTCTGGAATGAGTAATTGACAAACTACTAAATGAGTACTGCAAAACAGAATTAACTCTGTAAGCAGACCGCATTCGATTTTGGCAATTTTTATGTTTGCAAGCATTCGATTTTGACAGCATGCAACATAAAATACGTATACTGCACGATATAGATTTCCGGCTCTTTTGAACACTTCTCTTCTTCTTCTTCAATTCTTCTACATTCCAACTGGGACTTGGCCTACGAAAATAATTCTATTAGTATTTCCTCAGTTATTAACCCTTCCGTTGCCAACCCCCCTTTTGAAAACGAAAATAAAAATCTTTTTGGCTGTAACTTTTTTGTCTTTTGACATTTTTGACCAAAAGAAGCGAAATTTATTCAAGTTTCAGGTGCTCTATGAATTTTCAGGACTGGCCGCTTGATACCGGAGTTATTCCGGATTTAAAATGGGTGTTAGCTTTTGGCCATATACCAGAACGCATACTTCGGAAATGATTATTTTAGATATTTTAAAGAGAAACGACGCATCAACTATACCAAAACTACCATAGAATGGCATAGCTTTTGAAATCATGAAGTTTGATACGCCGCATGATGGGGTTTGCTTATTTCCCAAAATTGACCCTTGAACCGGTACTCGGCAAATCAGTTTACCGGTTCCAATCGGTTCAAATACGGTCCAGGAAGTACAAAACTACCATAGAATGGCATAGCTTTTGAAATCATGAAGTTTGATACGCCGCATGATGGGGTTTGCTTATTTCACAAAATTGTCCCTTGAACCGGTACTCGGCACATCAGTTTACTGGTTCCAATCGGTTCAAATACGGTCCAGAAAATACAAAACTACCATAGAATACCATAACTTTTGAAATCATGAAGTTTGATGGGTCGCATGATGGTATTCGCCTATTTCCGTAAAGTGACCCCGTAACAGGTTCCGGCGGAACGTCCGGAATACAGGCCATATTTCGGATCGATCAAATTCCTGATCAAATTTGGTATAGTTTATGCGTCGTTTCTCTTCAAAATATCTAAAATAATCATTTCCGAGGTATGCGTTCTGGCATATGGCCAAAAGCTAACACCCATTTGAATAAATTCCGCTTTTTTTGGTGAGAGTTGCGGAAAAAAAATGTCAAAAGACAAAAAAGTTACAGCCAAAAAGATTTTTATTTTCGTCTTCGAAAGGGGGGTTGGTAACGGAAGGGTTAATAGAAAGCTTTTCTATGCTCGCCATGACATGAATATGTATCTTGTGGTAAGAATGTATCCAACCTGAAAACATCCTAGACCGGACCGAGAATCGAACTCGCCATCTCTGGATTGGTTTTTGCCATCCTACGCTCTTACTCGCAAGGCTACTGGAGACCCATGCTCTATTAAGCTTGTTTTACTGATCATTTGCACCAAAATCCAATATAAGCCTGTCGTGATTTGACGCTCAATTTTGTTAACCTTGCTGGTAGGATTGCGCTGCTTATCTAATAAGAGGGCTTTCACTACCAGCCAGATAATTAACTCTTAGTCCTGGAAAGGACAATTTTCTGCAACATGTTGACCACCACGCCGCATCTTGTTGGCCTCCGATCCAAACCGCCGCTCTCCGCTTTCGCTCCGCCGATCGAATAAATAGCCCACAACACGATTTGACGTGTTGAAACACGAAATGCCTTCCGTTCCGTTCTGCTGTCCGATCCAGGCCGCTGCAGCTACTATGCGACGCTTCGTCTATCGCGTCCGAGTGAAGAATGACCTAAACCTAACCAGTGCCATGCGCCTTCTTTCATAGGCGAGGCAAAATACCCTTCAACCAATGAGAACGAACGGAGGGGAAATAAAATGAATAAACATTTTCTTGCTAGGGATGCTGTCATTCTGACTTGCAATAAGGGATGTTTAAGTAATTTTTTTTCCGACATAGTTTTCAATAATTATAATTTGATAGTTTTATTAACAATTTGTTTATTTTTCTAAACGCTTCATCTATATACTACAAAGCCATCATAAATAACAAATGCAGTTATCAGTACCTTGGATGATAGATATGATTTAATACACAATTAGCGAAAAAATGTATAGTATCAAGAAAAAAAAACAATTTTACAGTGAGCAGTGAGAATTTAGAATCGAGTACTGAGACATCTCACTTCTCACTCATAATTTCTCAATCCTTACTGTGAAAAACGAGAAGTGAGAAGTGAGTAGTGAGACGTTTCACTTATCACTTCGCACTACTCACTTTTCACAGTGAGAAGTGGGAAATAAGTAGTGAGATTTGAGACGTCTCACTATTTCACAACATATTTCTCACTTTTCAAATGACATATTCGGCCAAATGACCCTATCGGCCAAATGACCCAATCGGCCAAATGACCCTTTCGGCCAAATGACCTGTACAAGCATTCGCCGTTATGCACGGCTGCTATTCTTCCACGATACACTTCAACCAGTTTCGATTGATTGTCGGCTCCCCCACAACATTTCATCCCCGTGCCGTCATCAATAAGTGCTTTCGGACTTCAAGGAAACTCGCACCATCCTTTCGTACCCTTAATCTCGCGACGGATAAATTAAAACCAAATAAATAAAAAAAGTAACATAAAATGGTAAGTATTATTTATATGTACTGTGTATTGTGTAGTGTGTTTATTTACAGGTGTGTCTGATTACTTACAAAATATTTACATTCACAGGTATGTATGACAATTTTCATTTTCTCAATTTCTCATGAGACTCATCACATGCGCTAAGAATGCATAGCTGGCGTTACTTAGGCGACGAGAATGTAAGTTTCCCGTCCAAGTTGTTTTACGCACCTTCGCTATTGCCATGGTTTGCCATGGCAAACAGCCCATGAGCTGATCGCATTGAGATGTCTCAATGCGACTCACCAATGTTAATGTGAGGTACCTACACAAGCTATGTGGGACTCGCGTGCGCCAAATTTTATATAAAATGCTCATTTCGGCCAAATGGCCCTTTCGGCCAAATGACCCATTCGGCCAAATGACTTTCGGCCTAATGGTCTGTTCGACCAAACAACTTTCGGCCTAGTGGCCTTCAGCTAAATAGCATTCGGCCAAACGGTGAATGTGAGATACGTAAAAGAATAACATTGATATCAATAATGAGCATTGTGATATCTTTATAACTTTGCTTACAAAAGTTGGATCGCTTCGCAACTACAACTGTCTTCTAGCTTAAAAAGCTTATTCTATGAAGTCAACCAATTGATTGTATAGAAATAGTTGTTGGGCAATATCATGAAACGGGTTTTTACATAAGTGGCGATTTCTATATAATTACCACACAAACTTCAAACTGCGCGTGCTTAGTTAAATAACAACCAAATTAGCTATCAATTTAGGAGGATTATGTAAACCGCAAATATCATCGTTTAAGCGAAGAGGAACGAAAAAGCCAAAATTTTGAATCACTCTAGTAAGCCATTTTTTTATATATATCTTTATTAAAGTGATTTTTAAGTTTGACAAAGTTCATCACTACTAGTGAGTCATTGGTTTTTGTGCAACTTTCAAATTTGCATAAATTTGTTCGCATAAATTGTTGTTGCTTTACCGAAGTACACTAAATTTTGCACAGTTTTTCTTTAAGGGGTATTGTTCACATCTGTGCAGTTGTCAGTGAGGTGACGAGCTCGGTGGTCTAGTGGCTATAGCTTCTGCCTTATAAGCAGGAGGTCGTGGGTTCAATTCCAGGCTCGTCCCTTTCCTACTTTGTATTTCTATCATAGTTCTTTCTGTGTTTCACGTTCTACCAACACGATTCCTACTGTTATAACCTTCCACACTAACAATTCCAAAAAACCTCCCGTGGCACCTATGAGAGGTCGTAGAGTTCTCTGCATCTTTCTTAAGTAGGTGTCCGACTAACCATCCTTCCCCTTCCCCAGCATTCGCAAGGACGTGGCCAGGACAGATCTGGACTATTGGAGAGTGCATTGCTTCCATCTAAGAGATAGTGATTAGTCCCAAATCAATATCTGTGGTAACGGATGAAAGTGACGCTACTCTCATACAATAATCAAGGCTTGTACCATCTACGAATTTGTGCGAATTGCTCAATGCTAATGCTAATGCTAATCTGTGCAGTTGTCAGTGAGGTTCCGGTCGAGATGCAATGAGCTAGGCTTTACTAAGGTGGAGCAGATCAGCGCTGCGTGCCGCTCGGTATCTCTTCCACTCTCCCGCCGATCTTATGCAATGATTAAATAAATAAAAATAAATTTATAAAATGCAATGATTAATAAATGTAAAATTAATGTCATAGTATCTGCGAGGCAATCGTTTAAAATAAACTATTATAGGCGAATTATATTAGAAATAACAAAGGGTCACACTCTCTAATTTTGCGTAATAATTGCTGATAATATTCAAATGAATTTTATCCAGCATGTCAGTAAAAGTTCCCTTGCATGTGAACTGCATAATCGCCGATAGTTACACGACGCGCAATGCATCCCAAATCCGGTCAACGGTCAACGGTCAACGCTCGCTCAAGCACTGCTGTAATGGTTTAATGAATCTCCAATTCGACGAATACCGTATGCAGCTGATACTCACGTTTGTTGATTTAACACTAATTGTCACTGGTAACGATTGACCGCGTCACTATTCATCACGTATTTTTTGCGAAAATGAATTGATTCGCTTTAGACTGTAGATAAAATCTGTAGTGTAGCGTGGAAATCACGTTTGAGTGAGATTGTAAACTCTTCTTTTCGAACAAACGGAAGCAACGAATATAGTGATCCTCAAAAGTAGATAGGTGAGGAACTATATGTTTTTTCCTTTCTCGTAAAGAAAGAATAGCAACTCTGGCTTAGAAACTTAGCAATTAATGAGTAAGTACATAATAAATAATAAGCAGCGAGGCTTATTCCAGTAAAGAGTCAAGTTTTTTTTAAACCCACATGGATGTAATTGCGAACATTTGTGGTGGGTTTGGTTTATTGGAAATATTGTCCTAAATCACTCTACGAAATTTCAAGCATCCCTGCATGATATAATATATACAATGTTGCCCTGGATAGAGATTTTATTGATCATATGTACCATACCCACTAGAGTGGGGCGTCGAAACCATTCTGGGTCCCAGCCAACAGTGCAGAATTTGGGCCCGATTGGTTGCTTCCTCGCCGTCCGCATCGCGTTTGAAGTTTGTATGGGAAAACGTATATTTTTGCATTTTTTCTGCTAGAGGTTTCAGTTCATTGTAAACCAAGTGGCACATTGCGTTAAAGTATAACCCGAAGGATGCCGTTAAACTTTGCTGAAGAAGGTACGTTGTTGGAACGTCCACGAAAAAAGTTATAACGCTTCGAGTGATTGTGCGAACCATATGCAAAAAATCGTTTATTTTGTCAACACTACTGAGCTACGTGGACCAATAATGTAACTGAGTGTTATTTCAAAATTATTGATCTAATAGGGCTTTGGAGCCCCAATGGGAGTTATTCGGAATCATTTCACAAAGCAAAAATTCCGACAGAAGGAAGATGGCTTTTGCCCTCTGATTATTGGTTGTCCGGTAGTGCTGGCAGAAACATTGGGCAGAATAAACGATTTTTTGCATATGGTTCGCACAATCACTCGAAGCGTTATAACTTTTTTTGTGGACCTACTTGGTTTACAATGAACTGAAACCTCTAGCAGAAAAAATGCGAAAATTTACGTTTTCCCATACAAACTTCAAACGCGATGCGGACGGCGAGGAAGCAACCAATCGGGCCCAAATTCTGCACTGTTGTCTGGGACCCAGAATGGTTTCGACGCCCCACTCTAGTGGGTATGGTACCACGAGCAGAAGCCATAAACAGAATAACAAAACATGTTATGGACTTGATTGATGTAAGAGATAAAAGAACAGGCCACAATATCAAAAATTTGCACCGAAATATCATTTGAATATAAAAATATGCTATGGTTAACAACAAACTAATGGCACATGATATTGATCACTTATTACAAATAGTATAACTTGGTCTTATGATGATATTTTAGTGCAAAAAAATTGATATTGTCGTGTGATCTTTTATCTCTTATATCAATCATGTCCAATGTCCATATCTCATTTTGCTATCTTATCAACATTTGATATTATTGAGCTATTCTCGTCTACTCGGACATATGATCAATAAAATCTCTATCCAGGGCGACTGCTCGCCTTCTTCTGATACATCAAGGGCCTCATACGCCTTATTTGTTGCGTAGACTGATCTTAATGAAACTCGATATGTTTCATAAACTGAGAAAAGCATGTCTGGCTTCCTTGAACTTCGAAGTAGTAATCTCTCAATCATTTTGTTATCAATAAATGCATTCAATAAACAGCAAAAGTGATTTTATGCTCTTTTGTATTCATCTAGCAGTAAGTACCACGACTGGCGGCGTCAGTCATTACAGTTTGATGAGACATCACTTGGCACAAGAACGCTATCTTTGAGAACTACCGAGTACTTACGACGAGCGAGCAGTGCCCTATCTTTAGCTCCACCGTTTAATATCAACAAACCAACAAAGCAGCTGGTAAGGAGCTCATCAAGATGGGCCCAGAAAAGCTGGCCACTTTCCTGCACAAACTGATAGTCAGGATTTTTGGAATCTGAACAGCTACCGGAGGAGTGGAAGGAAGGGGTTATATGCCCCATCTGATGCTGGGTCATTAGGCCGAAAGCCATTAGGCCGAATGGTCACTAGGCCGAACGGAAGAAGGAAAAAGGAAGAAGACAGATAGAAGACAGATAGGAAAGGAAGAAGGAAGAAGGAAGAAGGAAGAAGGAAGAAGGAAGAAGGAAGAAGGAAGAAAGAGAAAGAAGAAGGAAGAAGAACGAAGATAGAAATAAGAAGGAAGAAGGAAGAAGGAAGAAGGAAGAAGTAAGAAGGAAGAAGGAACATTCGAGCGATCACCATCCTTAATGTCGCCTACAAAGTGTTATCCCAGATCATCTTCCGACGTCTGTCACCATTAGTGAATGAGTTCGTGGGAAGTTATCAAGCCGGCTTCGTTGACAGCCGCTCGATAACGGACCAGATCTTTACTGTACTGCAAATCCTTTAAAAATGCCGTGAATACCAGGTCCCAACGCACCATATGTCCATTGATTTCAAGGCGGCATACGACAGTAGAGCTATGGAAAATTCTGGACGAGAACAGCTTCCCTGCGAAGCATCCCGAGCAGAAGCATATAGCTCATTAAAATCAAATGTTGATAAGATAACAAATCATGATATGGACATGATTGATATAAGAGATAAAAGATCAGACGATAATATCAATATTTTGCACTAAAATATCATAAGGAAATCAAGTTAAGCTATTTGTAATAAGTGATCAATATCATGTGCCATTAGTTTATTTATTTATTTATTTATTTATTTTATTTCGTCAACCAACGTAGACTAGTACATATACATATACATGTTTGTTTTTGTAATGCTATAGTATAATTAAATAATAGGTTTTTTTTTAGTAAAGTGATGTATAATTTTGATTTTGAATTTATATTGCTGAATTTGTAATGTTTGTTCTTTGAAAATACTGTCTAATGTTATGCCGAGACATTGTTAAGTCAATAGTTTCGCAGTGTTGATTGTAAACGGCCATCATTCGGTTGAGAGGCCCAAATTTGGCGTAATTTGTTCGGCAGTGGTTGGTTAAAAATAATGTTCTATGTCGAAGTAGCCGAGAAGGTATGTAAAAGTTAAAGTTCGATAAAATTTCAGTGGAATCAACACGTTGAGAAACTATATCGTTAACACATGAAACCGTTGCACATTCTCGACGCTCTTTCAAAGTTTGTATGTTTATAAGCATGCAAAGTTCTTCATAAGATGGAAGAGGAAATGACGTCCAACCTAATTTATGCAGAGCGTATAATAGAAATTGTTTTTGTACTGACTCTATTCTTTCTTCATGTGTGGTTGTATAAGGCGACCATATAATGCTACAATATTCCAGTATAGATCGTACATATGAAATATATAGTGTTTTGATTGTGTAGGGATCCTGAGAGTTGAAGCAAAACGCTTGATAAAGCCTAGCATATTATTAGCTTGGATTGTGTTATAGTGATCAACAAGAGTTAGTTTCGAATCTAAAATCACTCCTAACTCTTTCGTGTCTTTCTACAGTATTGTTCCCTAATACAATTTGTGTATTTGGTGTTATTCTTTTTCTGCTGAATGATATTATGTTGCATTTCTTAACATTCAGTTGCAATAGGCTTTTTCTGCACCATGTATAGAACATGTGTATTTCATTCTGGAATATGATTATGTCGTCTTCATTTTTTATTTCCATAAATAGCTTTATGTCATCGGCATAAATTAAAATCTTTATATTTTTGAGAATGAAGGTAATGTCATTTACATATAAAATACATAAAAGAGGACCAAGATGAGAGCCTTGTGGAACTCCTGAAGTGACTTGAATGAGATTGGATTTCTTTCCTTTAAATTTTATTATTTGTTGCCGGTCTGTGTGATAAGATTCAAGCAATCTAAGGAGTCCTGGCTCAATTCCAATTTTTTGCAATTTGAAGAGTAACATTGGAATGTCAATGCGATCAAACGCCTTGCTAAAGTCAGTGTATAGAGCTTCCACGTAGTTACAATTATCCATTGCATTATCCATTGCATTCTATTAAATTTGTAGTGGTAGAGCGACCTTTGGAAAATCCATGCTGCTTATTCGTAATTCTCTTTCAAATTTATGAAAATAATTTTTTATTGATAATGGATTCAAAAGTTTGGGAATGCAAGAGATAATGGCTATTCCACGGTAATTACGAATGTCAGATTTTTGCCTGATTTGAAGATAGGCACAAGATAGGAGCTTTTCCATACCCTGGGAAAATTTCCGGATTCCAATGACAATCTGAAGAGCCAAAACAAAGGTGCAGTCAGCTTTTAGCCAGACTCTTCATAAATATCGGTGGAATACCGTCAGGACCAGGGCCTTTAGATGCATCTAAGTTTTTTAAAGTGCTTAGAATATCGTTCTCCATGATCTGATTAACACCGATATCCCTAGCGAATTCTGGGATAGGCGCAAAAAAATGTAGGTCGCGATCTTGTTCCGAAAAGGTGGTGTAGGTATATTTCTTGGAAGAAATCTCCAAAAAGATTACAGATATCTTCCGAGCAATTACCGACGCGTTCGTCTAAATACATGGTTGACGGAAAATTGTCTGATTTTAATTTTGATTTTACGTAATTGAAGAAGTTCTTTGGGCATGACTTTATTTCGTTTTCTGTTTTCGTATTATACTCTTCAAATGCTACATCAATTGCTAATTTTAATTGATCGCAGATGTTCAAATATTTTTCCAAATTTTCATTCGTCTTATTTGTTCAGTTTTATGTAATTTTTGTTTGCGATTCTTTAAATTTTTTATTTGCCTATTGTACCAAATTGGATATTTTGAATTTCCGCTCCGTCGTTTTCTTCTTTTTGGGACCTCGTCAATAATAATATCAAAAATAATGTTATAAAAGACATCAACGGAAGATTCAATATTACCTTCATTCTCTAAAATTTGCTTCCAGTTAAATCTACTTAGCTTATGTCTTATGTTGTCATAGTTTGCTTTGTTGTATTCAAGGACTTCTTCAAAATCACAGTCGCTGGGTTTTTTTATATTCATGAACGAACACAGAGTATTCGATTGCCGTGTGGAATGTTTCGTTTTTCCATAAGGAATTCAATGATTTAGTCACACAGAAATCTTCTTGAATATTGGTTAGTAGGAGATCAAGGTAACAGTTCTGTTGATTTTTAATGTGATTGATTTGGTTAAGTCCTAGGCTAGCAGTTCTGTCAAATATAAACATAAGTTTGTGCTTATTCATAGCTTATCTTGATATTTAAATGATACTTCGGTGTAAATTTGTGATATCGTTGCCTGTTCTTTTATCTCTAATATCAATCAAGTCCATATCATGTTTTGTTGTTCTTTTTATGGCTTCTGCCCGGGATACCAGATTGATCCAAACAAACGGTTGATGGTGTGCAAAACTGTGTGAAGATTTCGGGCGAACACTCCAGTTCGTTCGAATCGCGTCGGGGACTAAGACAAGGTAAATGGACTTTCGTGCCTGTTGTTCAACATTGCGCTAGATGGTGTCATGCGGAGAGCCGGATGTAACAGCCGGGGTACGATTTTCAACAGCTCAAGTCAATTTATTTATTTCGCGGGTAACATGGACATTGTTGGCCGAACATTTGCAAAGGTGGCGTACACCCGCCTGAAACGTGAAGCAACAAAAGTTGGACTGGTGGTGAATGCATCGAAGACAAAGTACATACTTGTGTGCGGAACCGAGCGCTATAGAGCCCGCCTGGGAAGCAGTGTTACGACTGACCTTGGATCCTTGCTAATGGCTGATAACAATGTTAGTCATGAAATACGAAGGCGCATCATCGGTAGAAGTCGGGCCTACTACTGGTTCCAGAAGAACCTGCGGTCAAAAAAAATTCGCCATCGCACCAAATGTATTATGTACAAGACCGGTTGTCCTCTATGGATACGAAACATGGACAATGCTCGAGGAGGACTTGCAAGCACTCGGAGTATTTGAGAGACGGGTGCTTAGGTCCATCTTTGGCGACGTGCAAGAAGACGTTGTATGGCGGCGAAGAGTGAACCACGAGCTCGCCCAGCTCTACGGCGAACCCAGTATCCAGAAGGTAGCTAAAGCCGGAAGGGTACGATGGACAGGACATGTTGCAAGAATGCAGGACATCAACCCTGCAAAGATTGTGTTCCCTTCTGATCCGGCAGGTACGAGACGTCGTGGAGCACAGCGAGCAAGGTGGGCAGACCTGGCGCAAAAAGACTTGGCGAGCGTGGGGCGCATTCGAGGATGGAGAGATGCGGCCTCGAACCGTGAATTGTGGCGTCAAATTGTTGATCCGTTTAGATGTGAACTAAATAAATGAAATTAACGTGACAGGAAGATCACGCCCACAACCCTCCGCGATCTTGAATAAAAATATTATCTTTTATGACCTTTTTTATTTCTTCCTCAATGGCTCTACATTCCAATTGGATCTTGGGCTGCTTTTCAACTTAACATTCTGCAAGGATTTCGACAATTATTAATTTAATGCTTTTCTTTGCCTGCCAATGCATGAATGTGTATGTATTTTGTGTGACAAGTAAGCCTAGAATGTTTCGCACCAGAAAACATCCTAGGCCGGAACGAGCATCGAACTCGCCATCGCCGGATTGGCAACACTGCGCTTTTGCTGTAAGGCTAATTGGAGACCTTGGATTTTTTTGTTCTATCCACCATTAATTCTGTAGACAATATGGGACCAATGTAGCTGTTTAGTAGCTTAGCATTATTCACTATATTTTTTGACGTAAACTACGTCTAAGGGGAAGACTCGGATACAGGGTGTAAAATGAAAATTTCAAAGTTGGGGACCGTCACGAAATCATGTAAGATTTGTAACATTAATAGGTCCTTTATCTTTCAATGGATTCTTAAGATTTATATATCAATCGATTCGTAAACTCTCCACCAATTTGCCAGTACTATTGAAACTTTTGAGTATCAACGCTAAACTATTGAAAAGTTCAGTTCTTTCATGCATCATGCATTCCCTATGCAGCGCGTTCCAATAATTGGTAATTGCCTACTTTTAGGGTATTATCAATTGTTGAACTGGGGTGGCCAGCTGCTAGACAGTGGGGTCATTCTAAAGCTGGGTAGAAGTGTCGGTGGGATAGTTCATTCTCTTCTTTATAGAGCGGTATAATTGGTTCAGTGTACTATAGGGTAGAGAACCATTTAGACAGTACCCCCTATTCCCGTCAGCAACGCTCATTACTCGAGCGCATTTCAACCGAATTACTTGTACTTTAGTACATGATTAGTTTCTGTCGATAGCTAGTGATGTACAAAAAAACAAACCATTTATATATAGCGGAATATAGCGGAAGTAAATGGAAATTTGAAGTATTTTAACCTTGTAACATTTTCCCCTAAGACGCTCAATATTAATTATTTCAAACCATTTGGATGGAGCGCGGTCGAGTTATTAAAATTGCGGACGAGAATAGGGGGTGCTGCCCAAATGGTCCGGCTCCCTATTTGGGTTTACGTAGTTTACGTCAAGCGGTCGTGTCTTGTATACAACCCCATTTTTTTGTATTGCGTTTATTTGTAAGGCTCATTTGCCATAGGCCATAACGGAGCCGATGTCCTTTTTTTTTTAAAATTTTACAATTTTATTCTGAGTCTTCAAAACTAGGTTAGTTTGGGAAACCGAAACACTCGCGGTTGAGTCGAGGTTAAGGACCACATTTTTTTGCATTATTTACTATAGTAAAATAAAAATTAATCACAATTGCGAACGGATGCATGAGTATTTTTTGTGAGCTTGGTAAGGAAACTCCAATCCTTCCAAGGCTGACAATAATTTTGCTTGTATAAGGGACTGGAACCTAATCGAAAGCACCTGTCATGCGAACTGGGGTCGTGGGATCAAACCCCACCGAAGGGGCGGTTACCCTCCAATACCTTTTCCGAACTAAATCTATCACATGTTGTACATATGCATAATCAAGTTTCAGACATAGTAATCAGAGCTTCGTTGAACGTCCCTTATCAGATGTCAACTCACCACTTCGTAGCCCGAAAAGGTATACATACCATGATATGCATAAGAAAGTTAGGCATAGTTGACGAACACATTGGATCTTCTCTTAGATTCAGTCACAAATTTTATAGTAGCTTTGTATTCTACATCTACATTTCGTACAGCCAATCATAGGCAGTTTAGTTTATGTACCGTTTTTGTGTTAATCTATGAGGACAAGTGCCGATAAATTCAAACTTTCATCATATCTGCCTGTGATTTGTATATTAAGCAAACAACTACATTATGTTGTTTCCAATAACGCATTACTTTTGCGCCTGTCATCTTGATTCATCTAGAAAAGCACAATAAACGCTATTTTTTAGATACAACTAACACTTATCGCGTGTTTATGAATTAGCTCTATACAGTTTCTTTTTCGTTTTTTTTATTAGGACTATTATAGGCATATGTAGTTACTAATATTATTCAATTTTTAACCACAACTTTTCCTTATATTCACCTCAAATTTACGGTTTTGAACCTATCTTTGAAAAACCCGGAATATCTCCGGAATCCGGTGGCCATAGTCGGTTCCATTGACATTATTTTCTGGTTCAGGCATGCCTGAATTGTCAAAATCGGATGATAACTAAGATAGTTACAACACATCTAATTTTACCCACAATTTGCCTATCCTACTTATTTTGTCCATCCCCTGTATGTGATCGAGTCATACCGATAGTCAGGATTACCACGAGTTTTTTGTACCATGGAGTCATAAAAAATAATAGATGAATTATTGAAGTCAGAGATTATATCATGATTAGTTTCTACCAAAGACGGGGCTACCTCCACGGTTTGACAGTGGCGATAACTAACATAAAGAATTCGCAGAGTTTGTTCAAGCAGTTAGTTCTAATTATGAAAATAATATTTTATTCATTATAAAGCCTGTCCACGTTATATTTCGGACACTCAAATAATGTCCAATTGTTTTTCCGCCAGTTCATCAATGCCAGGACGACAACCAAAACATGCTAAAAGAAGCACATGAAGCGAATTGATTTAGCTTACATGTAAATGGTTCGTGTCAGTGGTTTGTAGAATTTTGAAAAAATCACGCGGGAAGTTAGGTGTCCGAAATTTAACGTGGACAGGCTTTACTATATGATTGTATTAAGTGAAGAACTCGCATTAGAGTAAATACTCATGATGATAAATCTTAAAAAATATATAATAAAAATAAATAAATGATTGTATTTGCTTAGCCTTTTTAAGTTTAAGAATCTCTTCAATTCGTTGAACTGTTTAGCGTATTTTGTAAAAAAATGCAAGCCTAAGAATATAATATACGAACAAATAATAAATTTTTGATCACAATGTTCTACAGCTGTTTATCCTTTTTAGAAACCTTTTTATCTGATTTCAAGCCGCAAGCCTTAATCAATAAGTATCTCACCAGCCATATAATCGTAAGCAAAATTCCAGCAGCTACGGCCGCTATGTCTAAAAGTAAATACTGATACCACGGCATTTTCACAGCAGCTGACTTCAAGTGGGTGGCGCCTCGATGTCGAACAACGTACTCAATCCAGAATATAGCCTCTTCCAGAGGATCTGTAGGATTATCCGTGAACAGTTTTGACAAACGATTGACGTCATTTTGGAAGTTGGGATTTTCCACAATACGCCGTACTCTGCCTTCAAATTCCTCGACAGTTATGTTGGCAATAGTCATTGTCAGTCCGATTCCCGCTCTCTGTAATTTCATCGCATTTCCATGTTGATCTCCGTAGAACGGAACAAACAGCATGGGACGACCCCATCGAATCGCTTCCTGGGCCCCGAAAATGCCTCCATGAGTAATAAATAGCTTTATACTGGGATGAGCGAGGACATCGTTTTGCGGAATCCATTTCCGCAGCAGGACGTTTGACGGGAGATTCGGAATTTCATCACTTTCCCATTTCCAGAGAAATTTGTATTGCGGTAAATTGCGGAAAACTTGAAGGAATACTTCCAGGGTTTTAATAGGCATTGCCGAGCTGCGCAGAAATGTTCCAAAGTTGATGTAAATGGTTCCACGTGAGGTTGATTCTATAAATTTCTGAAAAATCATGGGTTTATTATATGAGATATTTGATGATAACAACAGATACCTTAATGTCGAGAGGAAGATCATTTGGTGGTCGTATATGAAGACCTGCTATATCCACCATTCCAATCATTTTTGGTCGGGGTCGAAAAGAAATTATGTGATTATTCGATAATATCACGCTCACATTTCGCTCCAATTCCTCAACTGACGGGAGTACTTCAGCGGGATTTTTTGATTCACTGAAGTACTTTTTTGCTATGGCGTTATGCTCCGGCAGATAGATAAATACTCGATAAAACCAATCGTATACAGTCACAGCTACATTATAGCAACGTTCGTAGAAATTCATTTCATCAGTCAACTCAGTGAAAAAGTGAGGTACAAATGACAATGGAGTAATAATCCCAAATGAACGATCGATATAATCAGTATAGCCTAGGGTATCTGCGAATAAAAATAGTCATGTCAACATCAGTTTAATTTACTAGAATACGACTCACTTATTGTAACTATTGGGGCACGATACTTATGTCCAAACATCAGCAAACTTTCTTGGGCAAACTGTTCTGCGATCACCAGATCGAATCGTAAGCCCTCTTCGCGCATGAACTGTTGCACATTGTTACTCTCCAATGCATGCCGCGTCGTTGCCAGCCCAAGCCACCAAAGGATCTTCAACTTGTAGAACGGACTCGTGAAAGATGTCGTACGATAATACGATTCCATCGGTAGATCATTTTCGAAGTCAAACACAGGATCGATCAGCACCTCCCGGTATCGTTCCGTGTGATTGGATGATCGCTTCAGCCGGTAGTTGGTGACGGCAGTTATTTCGTGTCCCCTTTCGAGCAGTTCTTTCACAACGTGCTCGAACGTAAGCCAGTGGCTCTTGCCGGGGAAAGAAGAGACGAGCAAAATTTTGGCACCCTCGCTGCAAGGGGTTGTTGCGCCGAGAATAGTGAAAATTGCCACAGTTGCACTAAGCCACAACGGTTTCATCTATGAAAAACGAATAAGTTATAATAATGATCAGTTGTAACCTAAGTTTTGAGCTAAAATTTACTGTAAAAAGATAGGTTTGGACTGTGGTAAGCAGTAGCTTACAACAGTCTGTCTCGAATGACTTCTTCACTGTGTCTGAAGAATGATGAATGAGTGAAATCACAATACCTAGTTTTTTGTTCTTTCTTTCATAGATCTTCTCGAACGTCTCAGGAACATATGTTCGCAAAGCTAAAAATGTTGTAGTGGAACGATAATAGTGTCGGCTTTATGTTATGATGTGGTTGTATGATGGACATAAGGATGCTCAATAAACATAGCTTATTGTACAAGAACATAATCTATGAAAATCATATTTTTGTTGAGTAATTGAATTATTAGCAAATCTTCTATATCAGTTGTATAAGGAAACAGAATTATTAGTCTTGAGATATTTTAATTATTCTAAGAGATCACTCGAAATCTATTACATAGATACTGATAGTGTACTTAATATTAAGGGTATGCGATAACACACTTCTTCCTAACGAAACGAAACGAAATTTAAAATGTCTATGTTGATTCGAAACGAAACGAAACATAGATTTACTTTCGATACTCCGAAACGATACGAAATTTTATTTTTTTTTCGAAATTTTTATTGAATTAATTTTACATAATGTACGCAATTCTGATTTATTTTATTCGAAGTCAACTATCCGTCTTGCGACCAATAGAGCTGTAATAAAAGAAGAAGCAGGTTGTAATAAATCGCTGCGTTCCTGTTTATATACTATTGGATTGACGATAAGGCAATACACCAGGATTTGTAGCGTTTTCAAATCTGATCATTTTTTATATCTGATTACATTATTCTAAAATATTGATCGCTTTTGTTTAAAATCGAAAATAAAATTTAAAAAGAATTCAAAACGGCCGAAATTTTGATAATAAAAAGTATCGTATAAGTTTAGATTTGCTTCAAAATTCGGCGAAATTTCGTTAAATTTCGTTAAAAGCTAGTTTTTTTCAAGCGAAATTTTTGTAACTTAACAAAACGAAACGAAATCAAGAAATCAGATTTCGCCATGCTCAAATTCCGCGAAATTCCGCGGAATTTCGTTTCAAACCACCTGAAACGAGATTTTTCGAAATACCGCATATGCTTACCTGATACGATATACTTTAATTGGAATGCGGTTGAGTACTACCAAGCGTTGGAAGCTGATAGGGGTGCGACGCAAAAACATATTTTCTTCAGTCGAGACAAAGCTTGCTGTATGTTACATTCCAGTTTGTTCGTTCTTGAGTAGCCATTCGTGTAAACGCTCTGTACAGCGATTGCAGGCGTTTTCCCTTGATTGCACAGAGTGCAGTGTCTGTCCGAAGCTGACGGTTTCGTCTGCTGAACAATATTTTAGCTTAGTCTTTTCTTACTTACTTACTGCAAAGGGCGAAATTGAAAGACCTCCAACCTGAGCGATGTCCTGCTATTGCTTTTATCTGTAGCCAGGTTAGATGTTGGTCGACTTCTTTTATTTATTTAGGATAAGTTTTCCTAGGATAACTTTGCGTAAAACTTTGAGAACGGTACACAGCAACATAATGCTTCGCCAGTTATCACATACAGTCAGGTCACCCTTTTTGACCACCTTCACCGAGATATCTTGCATCTAGTCGACCGGGAATGCTGCGGCGATGTCCCAGATATTACGAAATAAACGATGCAGTAGTTGAGCGGATGTCATGGGGTCAGCTTTGAGCATCTCGGCTGATATGCGATCGACCCTGGGGCTTTGTTCGATTTCATGCTTTGGATGACTGTTTGAATCTCTAGCAGTGATGGAGCCTCGGTATTGAGGCGTGTTATACATCGGATCCTAGGTAGATCATTCCGAGGTGAAGGTGGCCTGGCTGGTACTAAAAAGTAGTTCGAAGTGCTCGAGCCAGCGTTTCAGTTGGTCAGTTGGGTCGGTCAATATCTGACCATTCGTGTCTTTCACATGCATAGCTGCATTCATCTTCGGCCTATTTAAGCGTCGTGATATATCGTAGAGGAGGCAAAGGTCCCCGGTTGCTGCAGCTCTCTCTCCTTCGTCGGCCAGAGAGTCCACCCACGCTCGCTTGTCCCGTTGACATGAGCGTTTCGCTTCTCTTCTCCAGAAACGAGTATCGTTGACGGGTTAAGGCTTTGGCTCCTCTGGTTTTTGTTCGCTCTATCGCAGCTTTGGCTTTTCTTTGCTCCTTTATCTTTCTTAATGTCTCATCGGTGATCCATTGTTTTTCTAGGTGCGGATGTGGTCGATTTTATTTTCTGTAAAGCCATCATGGCAGACCTACGTGACCTTGTGAACCGGTAGCCGAGCCACATCATCCTAGGCAGGATGACCAACTACCAGGAGAGCTGTTTAAACACGTTGGTTAGGTACTGGATAGAGCGCTGCACTGGATAGCTACCAAGGTTTGGAAGGATGAGGTTCTACCACAGGCGTGGATAGAAGGTGTCGTGTGTCCCATCTACAAAAATGCCGATAAGCTGGATTGTAGCAACTACCGCGCAAACACATTGCTGAACGCCGCCTACAAGGTAATCTCCCAAATTGTATGCCGTCGACTAACACCAATTGCAAGAGAGTTCGTGTGGCAGTACCAGGTGGGATTTATGGGTGAACGCTCTACCACAGATCATGTGTACGCCTTACGTCAGGTATTGAAGAAATGCCGCGAAATCAAAGTGCCCGCACATCATCTATTTATCGACTTCAAAGCCGCATATGATACAATCGATCGTGACCAGCTATGGCAGCTAATGCACGAAAACGGACTTCCGGGTAAACTGATACGGTTGATCAAGGCGACGATGAATTGGGTTATGTGCGTTCGAGTTGCAGGGACATTCTCGAGTCCCTGCGAAGCACGCAGAATAGAGTTCGCCGCCGTATCAAACTGACTATCTACAAAACGCTTATAAGACCGGTAGTTCTCTACGGACACGAGACCTGGACGATGCTCATGGAGGACCAACGCGCACTGGGAGTTTTCGAAAGGAAAGTGTTGCGTACCATCTATGGTGGGGTGCAGATGGCGGACGGTACGTGGAGGAGGCGAATGAACCACGAGTTGCATCAGCTGTTGGGAGAACCATCGTTCACACCGCGAAAATCGGACGACTGCGATGGGCCGGGCACGTAGCCAGAATGTCGGACAGTAATCCGGTGAAAATGGTTCTCGACAACGATCCGACGGGAACAAGAAGGCGAGGTAACTGAAAGTCTTCTTAACAGGCCGATGTTCGAATTCCACTATTAAAGGAGTTACGGTGCTAGTTGCTATACTCATACTAAATGATAACAAAATATGCAATCATTTAGTCTAAGTTACTGCTACTAGCGATATAGCTCCGTTATTAGTGAAATTCAAACAACGAACTGTTAGGCAGAGTTGTAGATAAACCTTTGCACTAGAAGTCCACCATACAACACATTTTGAAATTTAGCCTCTGGAATGAGTTATTGACAAACTACTAAATGATCGAAGGCAGATTACTAAATGATCGATAACATCCTTGGCACGCCTTTAAAAATCCACTATACTTATGATTTCATCTGTCCATTCCCTCGCATAGAAATCAACATGTTCATCAGACACATTTTCCAGGATAAATTCATCCCAGTCTCAATTTTCGTGATCATTTTTCAATCCGTCTCCAACAAATGCGATCAAAACGCAAAACTGCGCATGCTTTAGCGAAAAAGATGTCTGTTGCATGTTCTGATGATGTTCATTCCAATTCTTACTTCGCCAGTCGTAGAAGATCGGTTGGTTTGAACGGTCGCACCACAAGAGCAAGTATCACTCAAGAGTGATCACGACAATCCGGCATTTTCCGCTCTACCGTTCGTGCCGCGCGCGCCTGTCCTGTGTGTATCGGTCGGTCTTCGTCTTGCATGTGACTAGCCGCCGTTGAACGAATTTCCCGGGGCGGTCTTCCCATCTCTTTCGTGCGTGATGAGCCGGCATGGCGAGATTTAAGTGAGTGTCGCGGGGGGAACTTCACGCAAGACTTCACACCGTAAGTGGGCTTGCCCGTCTGGATGCGGAGCGTGCGAGACGCTCGATTTATTAACGAGAGTGGGTGCACTATATTGGAAATTATTGCACTAAACGAATTAACTTACCGTGCTGAATGTGCGCTCAACGTGAGTAATGCCAGAGAAATCCGTTCGTAAAGCTATATAAATTGATTCATGGAAGAGTGTGTCTGTGAAGAGCATATTATTGAATGGAGGAAATAGGAAGCTTCGCTACAATTTACAGTGCTGATCGCGAGTGTTTCCGTTGATCCGCCAAGGCTGTTGGTGTGGTGCGGCGCACCTACCATACAACTTCTTCCTGACGGAAACTAAGAAGAGTAAAAGTGTACTACGTACACTTCACTCCATCATCATCGGATTTTTATGAATAAGAAACGCGAAGAAAATAAACATCGGTGCTGGGAAGGAGCCAACGAACGGTTTATGAGTATCTCGAAAGGGGAGTCAGTTATTAGACTGATTCAAGAGCAACTGATGATTAAATGTTATGCCATCAATTCAAAAACATATTTTTCCAGAAGAATTACTTTAAAAAGGTAGTATTTAATTAAATCAGTGAAAAGTAAGTTCCTTTAATTCATATTCGTCGGGACCAAACCCATCACATCCAGCATGACTTTGCTTTGTTACCGTTGGGCTAGGGAGGACACCTTCGGTTACCGCAGTAATCTCATTTGAACTTCCACGTGTGAAAAAATTAAAAGTTATGAAAATGTGACTGAAAATTTTCAATAAAATCGTACTGTTGAAAACAATGCACTTTGTTCTTGACTGAGAAGTTTTGACATAATTTTTAGCGACATAAGCAACAATCCAACTGGGGCTCGTTTTCTTCGATATGATTTTTTTTTCTCGTTGGAACTATTTGTAATAAATATGTTGAGAAATTTTGATATAACTTATAAAACACCAGATAAATAACACCAGTTAGCCTTGCAAAGACGTAGGATTGGCAATTCGGAGGTGGTATGTTCGATTCTTGGTTTGGTCGGAATTTTCGGATATTTTGGATGATTCTCAAATCCCTGGGCATAGTGTATCCATCATATAGACCACACTGGATACATGTTTTTGCATTGACAAGCATAAAAAACCTTTCAATGGTTAAATATCGAAAAACTGATAGAACACTAAATTAGAAAATGAGACAAGTTCCATTCGGAATGTAGAGCTATTGGAGACGAAGATAATTTAACTTTTTCGCATCTTTTAAAATTCAACACGTTTTTCTCAATTTATATGCTATGAATTGTGAAATTATGTTCAGTCAGGGATAGGAGCGCTGAAATAGTTTTTTTTGGGCTGTAATTAATAGAAACCTTTAATATATAATATAGCGTAATAGTGTCTTCCAGATATTGTATCAGGATGTTAATTAATGATCAGATAAGCTACAAAAATATTTTCTTTGATTTACAACATACAAGGTTTGTGTATGTTTGTCACAAAAGTAAAAGCAAATGTTCCCCTGAAAAACTTTGTCGAAGACGCTAAGTCCGTAACTTCATTACTTTTGAAGATTTAAGATTTCTCCCAAGCAGACGCGACGCGACTGTCGTCGTCGCCGTCACCGTCGCTTAGCGACTGCATTTTTGTCGCTGTTGGTATGCAAGCGTAAATAAAACACTATATGAATTCTTATTAGCTACATTCAGGTCTGAGAGAGTGACTTTACTAAGCTTCGGAGTTGAACCGCTACGTCTTCGAGGTTCAGCAGTCTGGCTCTCATCCTCACTGGCCTTCGCCGCCTGACTCACTGACAACTTCTTCTTCTCAGTAAGAATGCGGATTTCGCGCTCCACCTTCTTACTGGCCTCTAGCAGGGTCCTCACTTCGACTTTCCTTCCATTACCAGCGCGCAGCACAGCAAGTTCCAGGTCCTTGTTGTACTTTAAGCGAATATCCAGAAAGAACATGATTACGTCTGAGAAATCGGTTATCACCTTCACCTCTGGCCTCCGCTTTCTTCGTGGTTGGTAATTACTGACTTTATGACCCTGACCAGAGTGGGCTGTCCATTTTACGTCGACGGCACCTCCTCTAAAGCCTAGTACGCAGTTCTCAAGGAAAATGGTCAAGGAAAATTTGATCAAATTACCAAAGTAATATTGACGTAATATGACCTAATGATAAAGTAGGCGAAAAAAACATGTTTGTCTGTCATCAAGCAGGTAAGAAATTGGAAATAAACAGCTGCAATTTGTTTTCTAAAAATAATAATCTCTTGAAGCATCTCTTCCCCGCAGGATCGGCGAAACTTGGCTGGATTTCTTTACCAGAACTTGTCGTCATGCATGGGGAACTACGTGGACGTTCCGCCCGAGGTTTTGGATCGTAGAATGGCTGCGAGGGACCTATATTCCGCACTCTCCCGTTCCTTGCTGAGATAGTTGTAGCCAGAATTGCTCGTCATGTGTGGTAGTTCTTGAAGCTTTGCCTGATTCTTCCAGCTGCAGTGTCAATAACGATCTTTTGCTTTTCAGCCGTGGCGTCTGGTCCAAAATAGCGCCCTTTATGTCCGCATGGAAGACTATGTCGCTATAGGCCCGAAGGGCCCTGCAATGGACGAGGAAACAAGTGGTTCCAAAGCCCAATTAGGGCATGATTTTGTGGATGTGTTGAAATGACCAGTTCACATGCTCGGGGGACCCAGGTCCGAGTTCGATAGCAACTGTCCGGGTTTCACTTGTTTTGTCCCGTAGACACGTCACTATGTAACGTATTAGCTGAAGCTCAGTACAAACAGTAGCTAATGCGTCACTTCCTCAAATAAGGAAGACTGCTGGTGCTATTTTGGGATCCCGGCTATGAGACCTTCTTCTAGGACGAGTCTTTCAATGGCTCAAACACTACACGAAATCTTGCACCCGAACGGTGAATAAACTTACCTGTTCAAACCCCCGTGCAAAGAGAGAACTCTTCAGTGTACAGGGATTATAAATTCAAATCAGTTAAATGAGAAAAAGAATAAAAATAAACATCGAATTCATTTCAATTGAGATGTTAACCAATGCACAATATGCTCATACGGGTATCTACTTAGGACCAATGCACGAATGGAGATAATTAACTTTATTGGTTCAATTTCAGCGGTCACATTTTCTCTCCTAGCTACCCTGACCTTCTCTAAATCTAGCTATGTTGCTTATGAGTACTTGCCGGCGCTGAAGGTCCAACGACGGTTGATCGGGGCCCCGACAAGGATCGAATTATCCTGACTCTCACGTTTTCTCCTCTCCGTTGTCTACGCTTTGAACCAGGTTGGACACACCTTACCAAGCTTGATGTTGAAAACCAGCAATGCGGAAAAAGTTCATCCGTCTACGCCTACGCCTACGACTACGCCTCGGAAACAAATTCGATGTAATGACCGCGTGTTAACGAGCGATCCTTCCAACCGTGGGTTTTGTTGGATCGGTTAGGCGTGATTAAATGATGTTGCGTTCGAATGAGCGGAATTCGTATAGATGTGCGCACGAGTACCCCTGGCGCAAGGGCATACGCATCAAGTCTGCAGGGAACGTGGATGGCAATTTGGCGGGTGGTCCAATCCTACACTAGCACCCTACGTTGTAGGGGATTTCTTCAACGCAGTTCGGTTTTATTAGAAAACGATCCTATTATGAAGCGATATAGAGCGGCTTACCTTGCTTCGGGTTCTAACTAATAGTTGCACATGTGATGCCTCGAAGCTAACTACTGGTAATAAACTAGATGAACAATTCCCAATTTTGGAAGTGTTTTACTATTGGAATATAGGTTCTTACCAATTCGAATCTAGCTTATTCTTCTGGAACTAATCACAATTTTACCTGTTAGTTAAGTTTTGCACTATGCCGTCGGTTGGCGTCTTTACGATTAAATTGGCTTTTGGTATCATATCCGCACTGGCAAAGAATCTCTATTCAAATGAGAAATCTTGATAGCCAAGCTGCCTCTAGTTATTGTTCAGAAATAATTCCGGGGTCGAGTAGTAATTCCGGTACGAGTAGTCGAGGGTACCTTTTTTTCACAAATTTTTTGGTGTGTCCTACTTCATGAAATCATGAGACATATTCTTAGTGTCTTTTTAAGGTTCCTTGGTGGGTTTGGACAAGCATTCTGGAACCTGGTCCCACGGGGAAATGGCTTCTTTTTGATTTGATCCGAAACTTAGCTTGCGACGTCTCAAACTTCATAAATTCGCGAAACGAACTCAATAGAGTGTATTTAGAGGAACCTGGATGGTTTTGGAGGGGTTCAGTGGCATTCCGGGAACCTAGTTACACCGGGGAAGTGGCCACTTTTTTATGTGATCTGAAACCCATCTTGCGACGTCTCAAATTTCATGATTTCGCGAAACGAGCTCAATTGAGCCTAACTTGAGGTGATGCTGGGTCATTAGGCCTAAGGCCGTTAGGCCGTAGGTCATTAGGCCGAAGGCCATTAGGCCGAATGGTCATTAGGCCGAACGGTCATTAGGCCGAATGGCCATTAGGCCGAATGAGAACTGGGGAGTGAGAAGTGAGTAGTGCGTAATGAGGAAGAAGTAGAACGTAAGAAGAAAAAAAAGAAAAAGGAGGAATAAGTAAAAGGGAAGAAGGAAGGAGGAAGAAGAATGAAAGAAGAAGAAAGAATGAAGACGGGAGAAAGAGGAAAGGAAACGGAAGAAAGAAGAAAGCAGAAGGAAGAAGGTAGAAGGAAAAGAGGAGAAAAAAGATGGGAAAAGTAAGAATGAAGAAGGAAAAATTAAGAAGGAAGAAGGGAAAAGGAAGATGTAAGAAGGAAGAGGAAGAGGAAGAAGGAAGAAGGAAAAAGAAAGAAGAAATAAGGAAGAAAGAAGAAGTAAGATGGAAGAAGGAAGGAAAAAGGAAGAAGAAATGACGAAGAAGGGAGAAGGAAGAAAGAAGAAGTAAAAAAGAAGAAGTAAAAAAGAAGAAGTAAGAAGAAAGAAGGAAGACTAAGAAGGACTAAGAACGAAAAACCCGAAAGAAAGCAGAAAGAAGAAGAAAGAAGGTAGAAGGAAGAGGGAAGAAGAAAGAAGGAAAAAGGGAAAGGGAAGAAGAAAAACGGAAGAAAGAAGAAGGAAGAATAAAGAAGGAAAAAAGAAGAAGGAAGAAGTAAGAAGGCAGAAGGAAGTAGGAAGAAGGAAGAAGGGAGAAGAAAGAAGGAAGAAGGAAGAAGGAAGAAGGAAGAAGGAAGAACTAAGAAGGAAGGAGGAAGGAAGAAGGAAGAAAAAAGAAGGAAGAAGGAAGAAGGAAGAAGGAAGAAGGAAGAAGGAAGAAGGAAGAAGGAAGAAGGAAGAAGGAAGAAGGAAGAAGGAAGAAGGAAGAAGGAAGAAGGAAGAAGGAAGAAGGAAGAAGGAAGAAGGAAGAAGGAAGAAGGAAGAAGGAAGAAGGAAGAAGGAAGAAGTAAGCAGGAAAAAGGAAGAAGGAAAAGGGAAGAAGGAAGAAGGAAGAAGGAAGAAGGAAGAAGGAAGAAGGAAGAAGGAAGAAGGAAGAAGGAAGAAGGAAGAACTAAGAAGGAAGGAGGAAGGAAGAAGGAAGAAAAAAGAAGGAAGAAGGAAGAAGGAAGAAGGAAGAAGGAAGAAGGAAGAAGGAAGAAGGAAGAAGGAAGAAGGAAGAAGGAAGAAGGAAGAAGGAAGAAGGAAGAAGGAAGAAGGAAGAAGGAAGAAGGAAGAAGGAAGAAGTAAGCAGGAAAAAGGAAGAAGGAAAAGGGAAGAAGGAAGAAGGAAGAAGGAAGAAGGAAGTAGGAAGAAGTAAGCAGGAAAAAGGAAGAAGGAAAAGGGAAGAAGGAAGAAGGAAGAAGGAAGAAGGAAGAGGGAAGAAGGAAGAAGAAAGAAGGAAGAAGGATGAGGGAAGGAGAAAGAAGGAAAATGGAAGATGAAAGATGAAAAAAGGAAGAAGGAAGAAGGAAGAAAGAATTTCTCATTTTTCACTTCTTGCTTCTTTTTGCTAATTCGGCCTAATGACCATTCGGCCTAATGACCTTCGGCCAAATGGCCTTCGGCCTAATGGCCTGACGCCCTTGAGGTACACCCAGGTTTTTCACACGGTTTTGTTTTGGTCGTTTAAGACCTTCATCGTCAATGAAGCAATAAGTTAACCCCACGAAAAAATCACAAAAAATCAAAGAAAATTCAGGGGGTATTTTGACAGCTGTGAAAGTCTAGGTTGACCGAGAAATTATTGAATTCCAGCCGCGTAAAAAAAATGTGGTGCTAGTCAGGTTCCATGGCATTCCAGACACCTGGTTCTCTCCTGGAGGAACTTCCAGAAGAACTTCCGGAGGAACTTCCAGAGGAACTTCCGGAGGAATTCCCGGAGGAACTTCCGGAGGAATTCCCGGAGGAACTTCCGGAGGAATTCCCGGAGGAACTTCCGGAGGAATTCCCGGAGGAACTTCCGGAGGAATTCCCGGAGGAACTTCCGAGGAATTCCCGGAGGAACTTCGGAGGAATTCCCGGAGGAACTTCCGGAGGAATTCCCGAGGAACTTCCGGAGGAATTCGGAGGAACTTCCGGAGGAATTCCCGGAGGAACTTCCGGAGGAATTCCGGAGGAACTTCCGGAGGAACTTCCGGAGGAACTTCCGGAGGAACTTCGGAGGAATTCCGGAGGAACTTCGGAGGAATTCGGAGGAACTTCCGGAGGAATTGGAGGAACTTCCGGAGGAATTCGGAGGAACTTCCGGAGGAATTCCTGGAGGAACTTCCGGAGGAATTCGGAGGAACTTCGGAGGAATTCCGGAGGAACTTCGGAGGAATTCGGAGGAACTTCCGGAGGAATTCGGAGGAACTTCCGGAGGAATTCCCGGAGGAACTTCGGAGGAATTCCCGGAGGAACTTCGGAGGAATTCCCGGAGGAAATTCGGAGGAACTTCGGAGGAATTCGGAGGAACTTCCGGAGGAATTCCCGGAGGAACTTCCGGAGGAATTTGGAGGAACTTCCGGAGGAATTCGGAGGAACTTCGGAGGAATTCGGAGGAACTTCCGGAGGAATTCCGGAGGAACTTCCGGAGGAATTCCCGGAGGAACTTCCGGAGGAATTCCGGAGGAACTTCCGGAGGAATTCGGAGGAACTTCGGAGGAATTCGGAGGAACTTCCGGAGGAATTCCCCGAGGAACTTCCGGAGGAATTCCCGAATGGAGGAACTTCGGAGGAATTCCTCGAGGAACTTCCGGAGGAATTCCCTGCGGAACTTCCGGAGGAATTCCCTGCGGAACTTCCCGAGGAATTCCCTGCGAAACTTCCGGAGGAATTCCCTGCGGAACTTCCTGAGGAATTCCCTGCGGAACTTCCTGAGGAATTCCCTGAGGAACTTCCGGAGGAATTCCTGGAGGAACTTCCGGAGGAATTCCGTGAGGAACTTCCGGAGGAATTCCGTGAGGAACTTCCGGAGGAACTTCAGGAGGAATTGCCGGAGGAACTTCCGGAGGAATTCCTGGAGGATCTTCCGGAGGAACTTCCGAAGGATCTTTCGGAGGAACTTATGAATTATCTTCCGGAGAAACTTCCGGCGAAAATTCCGGAGGATCTAACGGAGGAGCTTATGAATTATCTTCCGGAGAAACTTCCGGCGAAAATTCCGGAGGATCTTTCGAAGGATCTACCGGAGGAACTTGCGGAGGAACTTATGAATTATCTTCCGGAGAAACTTCCGGAGGATCTTCCGAAGGAACTTCCAGATGATCTTGCGGAGGAACTTCCGGAGGATGTGCTGGAGGATCTGCCGGAAGAGCTTGCAGAGGAACTTACGAATTATCTTCCGGATAAACTTCCGGATTACTTTCCGGAGGAACTTCCGGAGGATTTCCGAAGGAACTTCCAGATGATCTTGCGGAGGATTTTCCGGGGATCTGCCGGAGGATCTTCCGGAGCATCATCCGGAGGAACTTATGAATTATCTTCCGAAGAAACCTCCGGATGATCTTCCGGAGGAAGTTCCGGAGGATCTCCGAAGGAACTTCCGGATGATCTTCCGGAGGAAGTTCCGGAGGATCTCCGAAGGAATTTTCGGAGGACCTCCGGAGGAACTTCCGGAGGAATTCCCGGAAGAGCTTCAGGAGGAATTCCAGGAGGACCTTCCGGAGGAATTCCAGGAGGAACTTCCGGAGGAATTCCAGGAGGAACTTCCGGAGGAATTCAGGAGGAAATTCGGAGGAATTCCCGGAGGAACTTCCGGAGGAATTCCAGGAGGAACTTCCGGAGGAATTCCAGGAGGAACTTCCGGAGGAATTCCAGGAGGAACTTCCGGAGGAATTCCAGGAGGAACTTCCGGAGGAATTCCAGAAGGAATTCCCGGAGGAACTTTCGGAGGAATTCCAGGTGGAACTTCCGGATGAACTTCCGGAGGAACTTCCGGAGGAATTCTTGTAGGAATTTCCGGAGGATCTTCCGGATGAATTCCAGGAGGATTTCCCGTTAGAATTCCTAGAGAACTTCCAGAAGAACTTATGGATAAATTTACATAGAAATTTTCGCTTGAACTTGTAGTAATGTTGTAATTGCATTAGGAACATCCATATTGATTCCCGAAAGAATTCTGAGAGGAACTTTCGGAAGAATTCGCTGAGGAACTTTCGAAGGAATTCCTGGAGAATTTCTTAGAGGAACTGCCGGATGAATTCCCACAGAAAATTGTATGAACAGATATTGATCATTAAACGGTCTTTATATATTTCAGGGTTGTCATTAATTAGCTTTGCTGACTGTCAGCGATACAGCATATCGGTTTACCTACGACACCGTAAAAGCAGTAAAGAGATTGTAATTTATTGAGAAAAATTCAGTTCAGGAGTAATATCATTGACAATGCCAATGCAACAATAATTGGATTTATTTTTGTTTTATTTTGTAACATATGATGCATTTGCAAACATATGGAATCTTTCAACAATAGGAATATGCCCGCCGAGAAGATGGTTTACAATTATTAAACTAGTCGAGCAAGTCTATTTCATTTAGACACCTTTGCACAAAATGGGCTTACATAAAAGAGATTTGAAATTGTGGCCATGATAGAGCGCGGAAAAGCGAATTAATGCTCGAGTCAATGAGGGTTCACCGTTCTACTTTTCATGTCCATCAAGTGTGGGCAGAATACGACCTCCGGATTATGAACCAGTGTACATTCTATTTGAAAATAAAACTAAATGAATTATATTACATAGTTAATGCGACCAGCAAGCGTCCTGCGAAACGCGGGACGCCTATCTGGATTGCCGATTTGCTCGCAACAAGTTGCATTCGACGCAGAATTATATCTCATTCTATCTTCCTATTGAAAATTGGATACAGTGGACCATGGGCACCGAAGTAATGAACAAAATACAATTTTTTATTAGCACGAGAAAGGCACCATCACTGCTAGGATGAATCAAGGTTTTTTTATACTTGCCTAGCACGAAATCACTAAGATCTATTCTCTCCAAGCTTAACTTAGGACGTGATGAACTTATAAATAATAAAAAATCATGATAATAAAGACGTAAAAAAAGCATAGCATAGTTTTGACTTTAAATATAGTGTGGGATTAGCGCGAACTTACAATTTTAATGATTGCAAGCACTCAGGGAATAAGCTTTAATTATATAATAACATTCGGTTCAATTTAACGTTATCCTTTGATGCATAACTGCATGAAATACTAAAACGTTTGCTGATGATTTTTTGGATGATGTACGATTTATACTTTGTGTAATTGAAAAAAATCTCATAGAGTGGTCTTTAGCCTCCTGCCATACAACTTCCATCCCTTCAGCTTCGTGGTGCTGATCAATCGAGTATACAACCGTGGTGGAAACTTTGGCCTATTTCGACATGGATGGGGTTTACTTCTCTCCGGAGGTACGAATTTGATCGAGCGTCTGTTCACCAATCAAGTGCGGATCACAACAGCGTCTGTCTTGTTAGTGGCGGTTAAACATCATCCGACTGCCTGTGAGGGACCATAAGCGAAACTGTTTCCTTTGGGAATCCAGTGGGTACGTCAAATAAGCAAAGAATATTCCACTAGAGAATACAAACCGGATTGATCGGCGAAAAACACAATGGCGATAATGGTCAAGCGATTGGAAGTTCGGTAGATATAGTTGAAAATTTCTAAACATCGTCGAGAGTACACGCATAATTGCCGATGTGCAAATGGACCACAGGCTCTGTATCGTAGCGCTGCAGGTGTGTTCCATCTACAAACACACTAGCTGGGAATAGCTTTTATAGCTATGGATGATATGCAGAGATGCATATATATATTTCGGAAGCACTGATAATGATAATAATATATTATACGCACAGATCAAACGCCATTGCAATAGCTGCTTTAGTTACATCATCAAATTCATCTTGGGATATTCGAAAGCTCAGTGATTTAATTGAATATTGGAAACTTCTGCGCCCACCGGCTGCTAGCAAACAAGAACGGCCTACAACCAAATAATCGTATCACAACTTCCATGCACTGGCCATGCACCCGCAGCACCTTTTTCCAGCATTGTCTTCTGTATCGCTACATACCCGAAGATCACCGCAGCCGGAAAGACAGTAGGTACACCTGCAATCAATAGCGAACAAAAAATAAATAAAAGCAGTATGGTGAAACATGGAAAACAAACGTCACTTTACTTGCGGAATAATGCATCAGTGCATTATTCCGCAAGAGAAGATGTCACTCTGTGTTTTGTTGACTGCCACGCGCCTGCTATTGCCGAATTATTCGTTTTCCTTGTCAGCTCCGTACTGTGCAAGGAGTTGAAGCAGTAAAATCATTTCTTGACCACTACTTGTCCTATCTATTTACACAGTACTTTAGAAGTCCATACCACCCTTAACCCACCACGAAATTCACCTTCGCCTTTCACCGGTGACCTTTAAGGTGACCTCTTAAGGTTACTTCGTCTAGCGAAAGGATTCTCCTTACCGCCAGTCGCCGCTCTGCCGTCAAGTTGTTTTAATTTGTTGGAAGAAATCATCGCAATTGGGTCCCCTTTGCAGCTGCTGTCGAATCCTGCTGGTGTAGTCGCCTTCACCTTGCGGTATGCAAGGAGCCCATGCGAGGGTTGACACATTCGTGTTCACCGAGCAGGAGAAATTGGCTCAAAAATACTTAATTCTGTTATTGATACCATACGCTGTTATGAACTAACCCTGCATAAGAGGTAAAATACCAAAACAATAATACCAAAAAATAATATGCACAATACTTGAGTCATAACATACTCAGTTATTAAATTGAATTTCAATACCAAATGCATAACCAATTATTATTCGGTTGGTATTGAAATACCTAAGCATGTTATGCCTCAAGTATTCTGCATATAAGTATTTGGTATTCTTTTTTGGTATTTTACCTCTTATGCAAGGCTAAATCATACCAATTTCTGTTATCGAGGTCGTCGCTCCTGCTCGGGCAGAGCCAGGTCAGCACTAGTCAGGAAAGAGCATTTGAGCCTACTCCCATTCAGTTGGCAAACTGAATGGCAAGATTGTACCGCCACAGTTTTGCGGGACGGAAGGTAGCCTGACTATTAATCAATTCGCCGTTTCAGGTCGGTTCCACCCGGCCTTACTAAAAGACTAGAATCTCCAAACTACCAGCCCTTGCTTCACAGTATTAGTATATTAAAAACATAGTCCAATAACATGCAGCCAGTATACCATAATCAGGATCTTACTGGCATCAATCCTGATATTACGATTGACACTCCCGCTGTCACTTGTGGCCTTTTGGAGGGATTTAGCAGAGCCCACTGCCAAACCCCACCACGTTCTTGACAGATCCCTTTTAGGACAGGTCGTTAAGCCCTTGGACATTGTCCCTGCTGTCTGGACATCGCTTGTGTTTGGGGGAACCTTTATTACGCTTTCAACAAGAATTTTAAACATGTTCATCACAAAGCATACGAGCATATGGAAACGCATGGTGTATTAGTCCATCTGCTCCTTGTGACAAAGCTTCTTCTAGTCTAGTCTAGTCTACACATATAGTTCGTGAAAGAATCATGGAAAGTGATAGATCTGACTACATCTATCACTTTTCGCTTAACATTTCAAAAGGTCCTAAGTAACATTTTTCATGAATTAATTTGAGTAGTGCAATCAAAAGCTTTTATATTGGTCTGCAGTGTTGGTAAAATCACTCATAAATCTCAATCAACGAGCGCTCCTGTGCGAACGAAATCGTCTGCGATTTTGAAGGAATGCATCACGCTTGAATTTTTCATGCTAAAACGCATCATTTCACTCATTTGCCAAAAAATCATTTTGTTTTAAAAGGCATTTGAAATCAATTTGGGGGCAATTTATTGCTTATACATAAAAGAGTGTCTAATATTTTATGCGACAAACGTCAATTCACTGTTTCAAACGAAGGAGAACAAAAGAAAACCTACAATGATTTAAATGGATGATTCAACTCATCCATGAGTTTTTAGGTGCTGAGTTGGGTGCGTTTCAACTCACGCTTGATTTGAATCATCCATGAGTTTTGAGATTTTGAGTTTTTACCAACACTGTTGGTCTGTTGATTCCGCTATTCAAATTAATTCATGAAAGCTGTTACTTAGGACCTTTTGAAAAGTTAAGCGAGTTTTCTGTAATTGTTTATCTTTGAAGCACATCATGTGCATAGGCTCGAAAACCAATAAAAGAGACTCTTTTTTGCTATAACTCATCCGTATCCAAACGTAGGTTAAGAAGTAGAGTTTTGATGTGGTGGAGTTATAGCAAATGGACGTCAAGGTTTACTAATATCGACATTCAAGTACAATTTCTGTCAAAATTATTTATAGCAGCTGCCATTATGGCTGGCTCGGAAAGCCGTGAACTATTTATTTTAGCATGATCGTGGTAGCAGTGGGCCCATCTTAGCCACGCGGTAAGATGCGCGGCTACAAAGCAAGACCATGAGGAGGGTGGCTGGGTTCGATTCCCGGTGCCAATCTAGACAATTTTCGGATTGGAAATTGTCTCGACTTGCTCAATTAAAAGTATCATCGTGTTAGCCTCATGATATACGAATGCAGAAATGGTAACTTGGCTTAGAAAGCTCGCAGCTAATAACTGTGGAAGTGCTTAATGAACAAGATGCGATGCGGCAATGTCCCAGTGGGGGATGTAATGTCAATTAAGAAGTAGAAGTAGCAGTGAAGGCATGTCCAAGAACTAAAAACTATTATTCATTTTCGCTTCATATTTGGATTCAGAAGCGATCGGGACCAAACATATGATTTTTTTTTTAAATATATGCATTGGGGTAACTAAAACCCTGCAAAGGTGGGAATCAAACGCAATAGTTATTCTTGTTCATCGTTTTATTTTTTTAGTTTCAATTTTCAAAAATATACTTTTTTAATATTCAGTTTTTCACTTTCATTGACTCAATTCTGTCCACAAATGAACTCTCTCAATTTGAATCAGTCTGTCACCATAAAACGACTCCCCCTCACGAGGATTATATGTTCGTCACACACATTACCGTATGCCACTTTTTGGTCCCCGTTCGTCAACTCAAAGCAAAAACAAACTGAAAACATCGATCCCCTCTGCGCGGCGGCGTCCGCCCCGAAAGAGAGCATCAATGTGCGCAACATCTTCTATTCTACTTAAGTTTAAGTGGAAAACTGCGGGCGCGCGTTACCATCAACCGCCGACGACGACGACGGTCGTCGTCGTTGACGAGTCGGACGCCACCGCCAGTCATTCGACGGACGGGAAAAATTAAACGACGTGCTGCACCACACCCGCCCGGTACGGTTTTCACGGAACTTAGAGTGAATTTATTTTTGTCCTCAAATGTTGCATCGACAGCGGCCGTGATAGTTCAGTCGGGATTGACCGTGGAGAAAAATCTTAAAAGTGAAATTGTTGATGAGTTATATTGAAATTACCTGGAGATACTGGAGTGGATTTAGTGTTTGATTCTAAGAAATAAGAGGAGCTAGTGTCGTTACATTTCATACCATGTGAATCATGAAATCAGATCCGTGCAACGAAAAACAGAGCGAAATACTGGCGATGAATCATGAGCTGCGGAAAATGGAACGAATGTGAAATAATTTGAGGATGCGTGACAAACATTACGGATGCGAAAGTGTGACAAATTAAAGAAGAAATATCGCGATTTTTTTTTCGGTTTGAGGAACTAATGGGTTTGTTTATTATTTTATTTAATTTTTTTTTCTCATATTACCGGTAACAGTAAACCAGCCTCAAAAATATTGAAAGAAAATGTGTTTTAATGTTTGTATTATTATTTTGGAAACTTAAAAAACTGAATGCTAGAACACCAACCAACCAAATTACCAAATTATATTTTGAAGGGCCATCTGACCAACGAATATTATTTTTATGGTTAATGTGGTACTACGGCGTCAGTTCCTTGATTTCATACACTATTCTAAGCCAAATATGTTTCAAAAATGAAAAGCATATCTACAACAGTATTTTATTTGAAGGGCTCAAAAGTGTTGAGCATAACGGAGCCGTATTCAAGTTATTGTATTAAATAATTCAAGAATTTTGGTATTGGTAAATCGTACATAACTTTTGATAGAAAAAACATACACCTGAGATTTTTGGACACAATGCACAATATAAGCTAAGCTTTCCATCGATGTATTAATATTCAAAATCGGCGGTTGCGAACCTGGCAGAAAAATAGTTTTCAAAAATAAATCCAAGATGGCGGCCAAATTCAATATGGTTGCTTCTATTTTTATTATTGCAAATTAAGGATACACTCTTCCTCTTTCCAACGATATGCTGATCTCTATGATCAGTTGAGAAATGTTGGAGTTATGACAGTTTTGGTGAGTCAAGAATTGACAAAAATCGAGGGGTCCATTAAAATGATTTCGTGTATAACTAACGAGGGGTTCATCTTTCTGAAGAATTCAACTCGGATCCTTAATATACTCGCCGAAAGCTTTCGAAAGAATATAAATTTAGGCATTTTTAAGAACCTCGTGCAAATAGTGGCCCGGTTTCAGCAAAAATTACTCAATGTGCAAAATGCAAATAATTCAAAAAAATTGTATTAATCATAATAGCAAGACCATGCTGAGGGTGGCAGGGTTCGATTCCCAGTGCCGGTCTAGGCAATTTTCGGTTTTGAAATTGTCTCGACTTTCCAGAGCATAAAAGTATCATCGTGTTAGCCTTATGATATACGAATGCAGAAATGCAATTTTGAAAGACGCAATCAAGTTACATGGTAAAAAATATGCAACCTAATGATTTTGTTTCGTGTATGCAACATGCAGTGCAGTATTTTTTTTATGTCAAACGCGTGCTGCATTGCAATGTTAATGAAACATTAATCACAATTCGAATGTTTATGACATCTTGATGCAACCTTTTTCCTGATATTTTTCCGATGCCTTTAATGAAACTGAATAGGAACAAGGTGCTTTTGGAAGATGTTGCGTGCTCTTAGTAATCATTCGAACCAAATTGGATATGAATTGAACGCACGTCCCATTCCAGGCCATCCAAGAATTTCAAGAGTTGGAGTTCAGGCCTTAAGGGTGTAACGCGTAACAAAAGATCTATTATTTGGTGCATTAAGAAATGCAACCTGTTCTTAGAGATCATTTGAACCAAATAGGATATGAATAAAATCCATGTTCCATTCAACGCCGTCCAAAAATTCCAAGAACTGTAGTACAGTCCTTAAGGTCAATAAGCATAACAAAATATCTATTTGCTTATTTTGGGAATTCAACGTGCTTTCAGTGCTAATTTAAATTAAAAAGGATTCGATTTCTTGTTTAATGCTTATCCAATTTGGTTCTATGGATTGCGAAGTGCATGAACCATTTACATAATAGATAACCACTCTTTGGGTACGCGTAACGACCTCATGAATTGATTTTTTGAATGAACTGAAAAATAACAATTGGTGAACACTCATCCAATTGGATTCTATGGATGACATGAACATGGCATGAACCATTTTCAAAAAAAAAAAAAAATGTAGATGTAAAATACGTGTAGATGTTAAGGTCTATACTCCAGGGAATTCTTGAATGATCAGAAACGGCATATCTAATATGATTTTACCGTTTAAAAAGGGCATGAACCATTTAAAAAAAAGATTACAACCCTTTGGTTACGTAGATGAGCTGGGAAGGAAGAGCTACTTGTCATAAGACGAATTTATTGTACCTTTGACAGATCCGTCTTCAGTGTCTCGTACTTGGCTCGACAAGTAAATACATTCCAATAAAAGCTTAAAATAATTTTCGTATCAAGGCGTATCCACTTTGAGTTAATAGATCAAATAGGGCATGAGCTATTTTCAAAAAGATATAAAAGCTCTTTGGTTGTGCGTACTCCAGGGAATTCATGAATGACCAGAACGGAGCAATTATTGATGGCGTATTCAATTTGGTTTTCTTGATTAAGTAGGACATGAACCATTTAAAAATAAGATATCAATCCTTTGGTTACGCGTATAGATCGCAAGGCCTATACTCCAGGAATATGTTCTTGGACAAACTTGGACGTACCAGATATTGGAAGCAATTTGATTTTATGATATTTGAATTGATGGATTAATAGCTGGCGCTCTTTGGCAGCGCGATAAGTTGCGCGGCTACAAAGGAAGACCATGCTGGAGTGGCTGGGTTTGATTCTCGGTCCGGTCTAGGAAATTTTCGGGTTAGACATTTTTTCGACTTCCCAAAAAGTATCATCGTGTTGGCCTCATGATATACAAATGCGAAAAGCGTAACCAAAGACCATGAGGTCTATACTCCAAGGAATTCTTGGCTAACTTGAAAGGGAGCAGCTATTGAAGGCCATTGATCAAAAATATGAGCAACCCTTTGGTGTGTACTCCTCAAGGCCTGTATTTAAGGGAATTTTCGGTTTACCGGAAACTAAACACTTATTGAAGGCATATCCGATTTGGCTAAATGGATCAAATAGGAAAAGAACTAGTTTTTAATCGAAATATCTGCATTTTGGTTATGTGTATGAACGCATGTGTATTCCAGGGAATTATGGGATGACCCAGAAGAGAACATTTTTTTTGGTCTTTATTAAAGAGACTTTCAGCCCGAGGCTAGCTCGTCTCCGAAGAAGAGAACATTTGTTGAAAGTAAATGTAGAAAGTTGGTGGGGATTCTCATCGATTTGTTTTCGGCGATGATGAAATCGATGAGAATCCCCACCAGCAATTTCGCGGCGATTGATCCATTATAAACAGATGTAGAAAGTGCATAACAGCTACTTAGGTCTTTGGGTTTTTAAGTGTGCCTTCTTATAAAATTACTTTTGGATGTCATTAATGCTTAAACTTATAGTCACGGTACGTGCCGTGAAACGAGGGACATAGTAAGAAGTGACGTAGAAAAAAGTGCCGTAAAAAGAGAGTTGAGTGTATAACACATACAATACGGGTAGCCTGGTCACTGTGGAGGAGGGACTTACAATCCTGAAATATCAGAGATGGATGGGACTTACACTCGGGTTGAAATTCGAATTGAGAGCACCAGCAAATTACATACCCAACGGCATTTTGGACTCCGCAGGCTTCGCATTGTCCAGATAGGCCTCCCTCCGAGATATGCGAGAGTCTGGTGTGATTGATACGGAGGATCAAAGTGTCTTCAGCAAAGTCAAAGCTTATTATTTAAGCTTTATTTTGAAGTTTGTTGCAATAGGGTGGCCCCCAATTGTTGTTGCAATAGGGTGACACTCAGAACATGGGACAGAAATGAGTGACCGGTGTGGAGAAAAGTAGAATTTTTGAACAACCCTAATATATATCTAGATAAACATTTATTAAAAAAATACGCTCGAAAAACCTAATTTTCCGTACCACCCTAAGGATTTTCAAGTAAAATCGATTGAACGAGTGATGTAAACAACCTACGATTACGGTCTGGTCAGTAAAGTGGTCACGTTGATAAGCGTTGATATTATTGAACATGTTATTCTACCAATCGGTATATTGAGTGAAGATGCGCTGGAAATATATAAGGAAGTTATGATTACTATAAACATTTTGTTTTTGACGAATTGGGCGGAATTTTCGGTTTTATAACACTTCTAGAACTGATGATTTTGATTTCCTCGTACATACAGCCATTTTTTTTAAATGATGGAAAAACCTCAAATTCCCCAATACCAAAATATGCAGAGCAATCCTTAGTCCTTCCTATGTCTAACCCAGGGAAAAATTGATCCCTCTTTTTCCCCCATTCAAAAATACAGACATTTGAAAACAACGGATTTTTTCAAGAAAAACAGTGATGTATCTGCAATCCATCAATGAATTCACTCGGTTATGTAACCAAAACGTGCATTTTTTATGCTCTAAAACTAGAAGACGTCACTTCGATAAAAATTAAAACTAAAAAGTTACAATCAAAATATTGATTTATTAGAGTCATCCTAACATAATTATTTAAAATTATCATAACAAATGATACAAACGACGTACAAAAATGGTTTTTTCAGCAAAGTGCCGCAAAATTAAATTAGGAACAACCTTCTAGAACATCGTACAATGTCAAAATTAGGAATGTAGAAGTGAAAATTTTTATATCAAAATGTAGTGGGACCACCCTATTGCAACAAACTTTAAAATAAAGCTTAAATAATAAGCTTTGACTTTGCTGAAGACACTTTGATCCTAAAATATTATCATTATGGTGAAAATATTTTTTCCTCCTAATTTTACGACGTGGCCCAATGTGCAATGTTAACGTAACCTCCTTCAATACCATTTCTCAAAAATGTATTGTACAGAAAAACTGCCTGATTAAAACTGGTATTGAATTTTAACAGAAGACTGGGATAAAAATAACAAGTTTACAGATAAAATTTTTAATACTACGAAAGACAGTAAACATTCAACTGAGATGGTGGAATTAAAGTAACGAATACCTTCATCAATATCCAATTCCGTAAAACTTATGAGGGTGTCACTGAGTCGCAGTTAAGTACTATATTACGACTTCCTAATTCTCTCTAGCTACGATAAAATGGGCATGGCCAGGAAAAATAATCCTCATGCTTTCGTCAGTTTTGTCACCTTGATTTGGAATAGCAATCTCGATAGGGGCTGTACACATATTACGTAAGCACTTATGGGGGGAAGGGGGGTCGATCAATATCTTACGCTCCATATAAATAAAAATTCATTTCGGGATTTTCTTGGCATGCAGTCTTAATTCCAGAGTCAAAACAGGGTTTTACTACTGTCCGACGTTTCGGCAATTGTATTTTTCCTGGACAGTAGTAAAACCCTCGATCTATCATCATATAAAAATTCATTTGTATGTAAAAAATCTTACATGGGGGGAGGGGGGGTCGAAAAACCCAGAAAAATTGCTTACGTAATAAGTGTACAACATCATAGATATTTCAAAAGAATCTCCAATCTACTAAGTATACCTTTACAATACTTTTTAATATTCAATAATATTACAACTTGAATACACTTATGATTTAATAGTTTGGCTCAAAAAACTTAATGAGTATGAGCATGACCATTTTACTAAATGATTGACTTCAACTCGTGGTCTTCTAGGTCTTCTCGCATCTTTTGAGTGCCTGTAACCTGTGATGAATTATCAGCATTTTTCAAATTATTTTCAATATATTTCCCCTTAAATACAGCATTCTTCATTAAACTCGCTATAATCTAAGATATGCCAGCAGGGGATTGAGGGACACCTAGACATCAGTCAGCGGCAGTAAATCTTAAGGGAATGATTTTCTTTTTCTTTTCCCTAGCCGTGCAAGTTAACTATATTTAGCGACAACAACGTAACAAGAAAACACACGTCGCCCATCGCCCAATGAGCATGATGGAGATCGTTGCACTCCATCGTGATGGAATCCTAGTTTAATGCCATCTGTCATTCCTTCCAACCAATAACGCAGCACCGCTAAATGTGTGCAAGTGAATCCAATTTTCCTGTGCAAACACCCTTTGAATGCGATATGCTCGCTCATTTGGCATTGATGATTGAAGCATTGATCTACATTTCCGATAGGTTGAGCAGCAAGGCAAGATCAGACGCCCGTCGTCTATATACTCAGTCGATGAGTAAACATTTGATGTGGGAGGAAGAACTTCTCGGTGGGCCTACACGGCGACTACACTGATCTGACACAATTTGATTTCGGAAAGCGTCAATCTTCGTCTTGCGTGTCACTCTGCGGGGAATAGATCGGATATGCTTCACTAGGTTTGATTAGTAGCGGAAGTGATTCTATTTTTCCAAATCGCTCAAACGAGACCAAGTGTAGCACTTGAATAAAGTTTTAGGTCACTTGTTTCGTTTGAACTAGAAGTACATATTTCTTCCATTGAAATCATTATGATAGTAGATTATTTTCACTAGTAGTATGTTCAACGGTCAATTTAGAATCTTTGTTCGAAAAATGCTAGAACTTTAAGGTCAACAAATATAATCAAGAGAATTAATACAAGAAGATGTCATCCATTCATGAGTGGCTTACAGTAAGCTGCAGCATACTACGAAAACCTAAGAACATCTATACATAAGTGTTGTGAACGGAATGAGAAAATGTGACCGCGGTTTCATCGAAAGCATAGTGCATCACGCACTGACAAATGTTGTGGATTTACGTCAGTTTATTATCGTTTCATGTGATTCGTAGTGCCACCACTTTGTTTCATGCCGTGCTGAAAGAGCAGAAGAATGACGAAATTGAAAAAATGCAAGCGAAATGAACAAAATAAGCGTTAGTGGAAATACGACGGAAATAAGTAACAGCGCAGTGAAATAGTTAATGATTGAAACAACGGGAAACATTGTAGAAGACAACGCCCTTCCAAAGATCGACACCAAAAATGGATAAAATCAATCGACGCCGAATGGAGCAAATAATCGTTATATTCTGGATCATTCTCACTGTTATCGATGCTGTTAAGGGTGAGTATTATTGATTTTTAAATCATTGGGCATAGTAGGTTTGTACTGAGTTAGCGAAAGCTAAGCGCAAAATCAAATCGTTGCGGTATTCGTGACTTAAATGAAAATTATAGCTAAAGATGCCTGAGTTAATTGTGCTTGATGACGAGGATTATGATCGTAAAATTCGTAGTATTTGCTCCGCGATTAAATCTTACTTGGAACACTGTACAGAGTACACCCGATTCTGTTTTAACACGGATGTTTTTTACACGGCCGTGTAAAACAAATCCCATACAAATTTTTTGCAAAGTTGCTCCACTTTGCATGATTTGTCGAGAAATCATAAAACTTTTTTACACAGATTTTCAAATTTTGAACTGAAAACTTTTTTACGCGGAACGCATCCCCCGTGTAAAAGAATAATCGGGTGTATTGTGAATAATTCTAGATGTAGACGTTTCGGAAGCTCATGCATTTTAGTCAAAAGTGACACCGATTTCGTCTTTATGTTTATATAAGAAGAAAAGGATATTTGAGCGATTTTCGTTAATACTAGCAACCGACCGCATCCTGCTATAGTGGATTGGCAAATTACCCAAGCAACGATTAATTGCACAATAACTTAGAACAATTGGTGGTTTCGCCTTGAAGCACTGTGATTTTTTTATAATAATCAATCATTCTTTTGAGCGATTCCAAGCAACAGCATCAAAATTTAAGAAAATTTTTAATTCATGATTTTCTATTGAGTTGAAACTTTGCACAGTTTTTCAATTTCATCTAAATCGTCATTTTTCGATATCAAATCTTCATATTGAGTCACGACTAACTTTTCAAAAGGGTGTATGTGAAAATGGTTCAAAATATTTAAAAGCTGCACAGCAAAAACGGAATGTTCGATTGTTATGATTTTTTCAGCAAAGTTAGACAACTAAATGGTGATTTTTAAGAAAATGTGCACAGTAAAAAAAATTTTTTTTGCCTTTAAAATATCATTTTGTCACAAAACTCAAATATCTCAAAACCCTATCTTTTTCGAACGTAATTTCACATATAGTAAACAAAAAAATTTCCGTGTATTTTTTTCAAGAATCGCAGTTTGATGCTGATTTTATTGTTAAGGGCCTTGCGTGAGTTAAACAAGTTGTTTGTATGATATTCCATATTTATGTATTCATCGATATTATGTATATTATATGTATAAATATTATATGTATAAATAAATAAAAATGAATTAATATTATCCTAAGTATTAAATTAAATGTGGCAGTTACACAATGTTGTTATAGAAACTCTAAGAGTTTTGGGTTTGAATTTTGGTATGGGTTATGATATCATGAAAACAGTTTATTAATACTTATTTTTTATTTTTTTTTATTCAAATTTTTTAAAATATCGAACACTTTTGAATTATTATCAGCACAGTTTGAGTATAGTTTTGCTTTAATTTTATTTTCCGACAATGGAATGAAACAGTGAAATTTTTGGGTTCCTTGGATCGTTTTCGCGTTATTAAATTGCTCGCTGAGCTCTGAAGCCTTTATTTCGTACTCTTCAGTAGTAGTAAAACAAAATGATAATTTGGTTAAATCTTTTCTTTTCTACGATTTGCCCAATCAAAAAGTTCTTTCGCAGTTTTAATTGGATGCTCACGTTCTTTGGCTAAACTTGCTCTTGTGGCCATGCGCTTTATCGTTCCTCCAATAGCATCACAAGGACCTTTGCCATGTGATGTAGCAAAAAAATGCCATTCTGCATCAATTCCGTACATTGATTTAAATTGACATAGGCTCGAAAAATTCGGATACTGAATCGTGTCTTAAATCTTCGGAAATTATAATAAAACTTAAGTGTTCAATTTGCGTACTTCCATTAAAATAAATAACGAATGGATGAATTGTAGCTTGTTGTACGTTCCAGTGATGGGACTGCACTTCATCTTGCAATACAAAGCTGTAATTTTCAGAAAAATCACAAATGACTAAAAATTCACCATTTTGTAATGTATTTTTCGTATTTTTAAAAAAGCTGGATTGTTCTGTTTTAATGAAATCGTGAGGGATTAAACTTTCTAATTTCAAGCAAAAATATGACACAAACTCATCTACAGGTTTTACAATAGTTTCTATGTCACACCTATCCGTGGTCACCCATTGCTCAAATGATAACTGATCAATATATTTTTCTTCAAACTCAGCGAATAAAGTATTTTCCAATGATGAAGAATCTGGACAATCCGAACAAGATCGTAGATAGCAATTTGATGTTGTATTTTCACACAAAAGACTACCAGTTAACATTTTAATATCCTTTGTTAAATTGATTCTTTTCAAACTATGTAAAATAAGATTAATATTCTCATGGGTTGTGCACACACACATTATGTGTTCCTGAATTGGAAAGAAGCTTACATTGCCTTGGCCGAAGGCTTGCAAATGAGGAAAAACCTATTTTAATATTATCGTGAATTTCCTTGAAGCGTGTACGCTTCTTTCAAAGTCGTCATCATTAATCGTTTTTGGATTGTTTGACGCTTTCCATCTTTTTACTGATACATAATCTTTTTGACCAGGCATAGCTCGACTTACTTCATCATCTTCAAAATATTGAACTACTATTTCTTTTGTCTCATCTGTTAATGCAGTACTAGACCTAGTATTTTTGGTTGAAAGACAGTTATTCTTCAATTGTTTTGCCTCTTTTACTGTATTTCTATTGGTTTTGAACTCATCAATGGCATTCTGAATAGACCACGAACTTGGCAGCATCGACAAAATCAATAATTTTTCTTTCCTTGTCGTGGCTGCATTCGAGAACCTTTCCTTCATATTTATAATTACCTCATCGTAGTCTGTATTTTCCACATCATCAGGTCCTAATTTGAAGAGGTTTCTTCGTACAGCTTCGTTTATTTCACGGTATTTTTTCTCCGGGTAATAAACGTAGTCCATCTTACTCCATTTAATCGGAGTCACTTTTATCCCAGCTATGCCCTCGTTAAAGCGTTCGATTGATTTGTTGAAACAGATTTCGCTGATGGTACGGTGGCAAGGCTCTCAGCACTTAATACTTCTGGTAATTCCTCAGTTGTTGTCGATACATCTGGCAATTCCTCAGTTGCTGTCGTTTTCGAACTTCCTGCGCTCTGCTCAAGCGATGATATACAGATTGCTCTTTTGTCAACGTTTAGACGGCAGGACGTGCAAATGCGTAAATTTGTATTCAATGTGGACATTGGAGCATAACCAGTCGCTTTCAGTTTATCTATGGTGCTTTCGGTGAGATTTCGTAACTCTTTTGAACACTTTTTCCATCAAACGGCCTACAACAGTTGAGAAAGCGGCTACTCATGTTGTTCGTAATATTTCAATAAACAAAAATCACTTTTAAGTTTTTACTGACTAGTTTGGTGTCATTTGCTTGACTGAAGAAAAAATTACTATAAGATCTTTTAACAACCTTAGTAGTAGTAATTTTTTGCTTTTTCGTGAGCATTGTCATGGTATGTACCTATCATGCATTTATTTGTTGCTGTTGAAGATACCCGTTTCCTCCCGATCATAAAGTCTATTCTCTAAGAGGTATATTTTTTGCAGGTAAACTATAGACGTACACGTGTATATAAATCTTTGATTTTGCAGCTTTTGTCTTAAAAATAACATTTCTGATATGTTTCTATCAACGTTATTATCAACAGGTTTCAACACTATTAAAAGAATTTTTGGCCAGTCACGTGCAATGAAAATTATGACACTATCAATACTTTTGATCACATCACTGGATCGTGTCTAAGTTTCTTATAGATGCTATGAATAATTAAATCAACTCAATCCAGTTGAAACCCGAAATGGGGGGCTAGCGAAGTTGGATTTTTCTCACAATCTGTACATTAATCCTAACTTCGGAAGTGGTGCGCTGAATAGCGCTTCGCGATATGAAAACAGCGCACCACTTCCGAAGTTAGGTTTAACATTCGGATTGTGAGATAAATCCAACTTCGCTATCACCCAATTCCGGTTTTCAACTGGATTGAGAATATCATGAAAACAACTTGTTTAAATCACGTCCCTTAACAATAAAATCTGCATCAAACTGCAATTCTCGAAATAACTTACACAGAAAAAAATTTTTTACTAAATGTGAAAATTGTGAAATGTTTGAAATGTCATAACTTTTTGTTTATTAGTTTACCATCACCAAATTTTATGGTAGATAGCTAATATAATGGACCGTTTTCCCTAAAAAATTACGTTCGAAAAAAGATAGGGTTTTGAGATATTTGAGTTTTTGTGACAAAATGATATTTTAAAGGCAAAAAAATTTTTTTTTACTGTGCACATTTTCTTAAGAATCACCATTTAGTTGTCTAACTTTGCTGAAAAATCATAACAATCGAACATTCTGTTTTGCTGTGCAGCTTTTTAAATATTTTTGAACCATTTTCACATACACCCTTTTGAAAAGTTAGTCGTGACTCAATATGAAGATTTGATATCGAAAATGACGATTTAGATGAAATTGAAAAACTGTGCAGAGTTTCAAATATTTTCGAAATGGTCGCTCAGGATCGACTGACATGCCCCGTGGAATGCCTCTTTACTTCGGTGATCAGCTTTTTTCTGGCTAAAGTTGCTGCTTAGAATTCCTATAATATTCCATTTGCTTGATTAGTTTCCTTCCTGCCATGACCATTCGAAGGTGTGCCCTTTCCTCTACGGGCACTCCCCTTCTTGGCAAATGGCGCTTTCGCCTCCTCTACCGCTTTTCATTCTTAATTCTTCACCTTTTTTGATTCACAACTTCCCTCCAGGGCAGGCCTTTCTCCCGGCGAACTTCGGTAGTCCTCGTAGAAGGAGGAACTGGTTTCCGTCGTTCCTTAGGATCGGCAACCTTCTCCCGAAGGATCTTAGTAGCCTTCTTCTCGTACGATACCAGCTTGGCGCTAGCTCCCTTCAGGTCGATTATCATACTAACCTTACTTAACATTGGAGTTGCTCCAGTGACAGCCATGCGTCTGCGGAGTTCTTTAGTCTGGCTTTCTGCCAGCTGCTTTTCTTCAGTAAGGACTCGAATCTTCGAATCGGCTTCCTTCCTGGCCTCCAGCGCTTGGCTCACTTTCAACTCTTTCTCCTCGGTTAGTTGGCGGATCTTTCGTTCCGCCTCCTTACTTGCCTGCAGCAAAGACTTCCACTCCTGCTTTGCCTCTACAACTATGTTGCAGAAGGTCAGCACGGACTTCTTAAGGTCCTTGCTGTACTTTCCCCCGTTGTCCAGAAAGGACATGGTTACATCCGTCACGTCTGTAATCACTTCCATTTTCTGGCCTCCGATCTCCTTGTGATCAGTCATCACTTCCGCGATGACCCTGGTCAGGGTAGCTTCGTCCATCTTGATCTCGATGGGCGGCTCCTCCGATCTGCCACGCTCTTCTGTATCACCTGCCCCTGGCGATCAGTGGGGAGACCTGTTGAGGCCACTTCGTCTGGCGAAGAGATCCACCCTTTCGTCAGAAGCTTCTCCCTCTCCACTCTAATTTTGTTTTTTTTGGTTTGGTACACATTTTGATCCCACGAGTCACGTGAGAAAAATAGTTCCGCCACGCCCCAGAGCTCCGCAATAACGTGGTAAGGGAACGTTATACTTTGGGGGATGCCCAGGTACCCCAAAGGCTTCGTTAGCGGCCTGCTATTTATTTCACCCCTCAGACCATGTATTCCCTTGGCATGGGTTGCTTGATACCGTAGGATTAGGATGTTTGGGGACGTCATATTATTAGCTGCACTGAAGTGCTCCCTTTGAATTATTGAATTTTGTCCGAAACATACTACATTTTCCCCATTATTGTGCACTGCTATAATTATCAATTTCCTATTTATCTTTAAAAATTATTTATGACTTATTTGATAAAAAAAGTCATACGCACCATGTATAACCTAAAACTGCTGCTGCTTTATCATTATTATTATTATTATTGTCTTTATTAAAGAGGCTTTCAGCCCTTGGCTGGTTCACCTCTGGACTGCTGCTACTTCTAAATGTTATTTGTGTATTTAACGTATTGTTATAATCCTGAAAATTTATTGAAAATCCTGGAAAAATCAGGGAGTTTTTATTTTGAAGATGAGTCGCCACCCTGCTTACGGTTGCTGTTACTCGTGTAACATGTATGTACGCAACATGATGGTAGAGTATCTGATCGATGGACTTTTAGGAGCGTATTTTAGCTGTAACGTCTTTTTGTCTGTTGCTTGTTCCAATATAGGTATAAAAAGCATAACAATGAACTATACGCTCATAGTGAAGTGAGATCTATGAGTAAATAAGCAAAACATAAAAAATAAACAAGCGATCAACAGCTGGGTTCGACGAGCTGAAGACGCGCGTCCAAGAACATTGGATGATTAAGAATGCGCGGGGCGAGTGTGAAAATGAAAAATATGAAAACCGATCCTCGCGTAATGCTCTCTATGTTATGCTAGAGCAGTTTTCCGCGTATTTATGCTCCACTGCCGCCATGAATGATGCTGCTGATGCCACTACAAATCGATAGCCCAGCAGCAGCGCTTGTTGATTTTTTATGGACTACCATATGTTGTTTCTACACTTATACATAGTGCGGGTCGAGCTTTGGGTACATGTTCACCAGTTGTAAACGCTAATAACTCTGGTGAAGGCGGTGAGGGAGCCTGGATTGGATGCATGCCGTTGGGAAGAGGGATTGATTGTTATGGTTTTTTTTTTAAAGGCTTACACATTTCGGTAATGGGTTCAGTCCCGCAAGTAATTCCAACCATCCGATGAATCATGTCGTCGTCGTTGGTTTATCCATCGGATTAGATTTTCGTGTTGGGATGGAAATCGGAGATCTTTCGCTTTTTCAAAGCATCACGTAATGGGTGGAATCCAATGTTTTGATTTTAGAAACAGTGTCGTTTTTTTATCTTGCAGTGACACCGCGTGACATATCTGCCCGGTTTACTCGTGAATGCTAGAATTTAGCTAATCCAGACGTATAGCAACGGTTATTCCAATGATGTCAATACAAAGCATATATGTGTAAGTAATACAAACTTAATTCTAATGAAAAGGAAATAAAACAATAGTCTCACTATGACTCAAATGCCATGTCCCACCGATTTTTGGAATAATCTTGTTTTCGATAAATCTGTGATAAATGCGTGATATCAAATTTCATAGTATTGATTTTACAAGAACTTTTATAACATAAGAGATCTGTTCTAACAAGAGCATAACAATGGGCAGCAATACACTAGATTCCTTTAGAAAAAAAAATCATTTATCGTTACCGCTCCCGCCTCATATGCAGGTCGTGGGTTCAATCTCCTCAGGCCCGTTCCATTCCTCCTACTTTGTATCTTTCATATATTTCTCATGTTCTAGCAATCGTTAGAACAGGAAATGTGCTTTCATACCGTTTCCATCTTCTATCCCTATATCTACAACTTGATTAGTTCTAGCAGGTTACTGTTAGAATTCGAAATGAGCGAAAAAGTTCGTTTCGGCATCCAATTACAATACTACACCACCCTTTCATATACACGGACAGATAAATCAACCCAAACTTTGAGTTCAATATACGCACTATTGAGAATATCGCAGAAATTTGGGTAGTTTTCCCTTTCTTTCCCATGATTGCTATCAAAACTAGAGCAAGATGCAAACACCTCACCGAGGTTGCTCAGCCCAATAACCCAAATTTGAGTAAATTCAATATTCTCTATTTTGGGTTGATTAAGGTCCGCTTTGGATAAATTAAACTCAGCTTTGGGTAAATTGTTTACATGGGAGTAAAGGCAAACTACCTAGTGCCAGAAAAGTCATTTTACTCAAATTTGGGTTATTGGCAACGGTTTTGAGTGCAAACAACCCACTTTTGGGTAGTTTTGGTTTTCAGTGTAACTATCACATTGGCGACTTGTTAACCAAGACGAACCTCTGCCATAAAACCTTAACCACAAGATTCCAATAAAATTCCACAGGAACTCGTGGCGAGGGCAGAGGTATTCTCGGCTTCCAATGGGCGAGTGACTGTATCATCAATTCCTTCCCATCCCTGATGACCGTGACGTGAGGACCGTGAGGACGAGAGACCGTGAGGACGACCATCCAAAATACTAGAGCTCTCGGACTGTGCACATTGAGGTTGGAGAGCAAATCCCATGCTTCCATCCATTGGTTCCCTGTGCAATTGCGATTGTTCTGGTCGATCACGGAGTAGCAACTACGAAATGTACGGTCATCATGCTCATGCTCATGCTCATCAAATCGAAACAAATATTTTCAAAACATGTACTGTTATACGTTGCAAAAATCAACAAATTTAGTTTTCTGAAATGCGTTCGCATTTATTAAAATAAATTAGATTATCACACATTTTTTGAGTAATCTGGTTTGGGGTGAAGTTGATCAAGACAGCTCTACTAAAATCATTATGCCGTCAAAATACACTAGGTTATTTGTATGAATGTTGAATTTACTACGTAAAGAAGTCTACGAAGTCAATATTTGAAACGAAAATAGTGTCATTTATGACTATTTCTCTCTTTCTCTTTCTGCGAAATACATTTTCATGATTATAATCGACAAACTCGGATTTTTTACCTAGCGGTAACATTACTTGAACGGATAATATTGTTGAAAACCGTTTCATAAAAAAATAGGCGCTTTTGACTGACACATCAAATGATCATCTTCGCATCAATGATTATCTTCCCCCCATATGACGGTACTGAAGAATTGAATAGTTTTTGAAGAAATCTCCGAATGAGTGCTTGAGGGAGTTTTCGAAGAAATTCCTGAAGAAATATAGGAAAGGACTCATGAAGGCATTTCCAACCAAATGTTTGAAAGATCTTTCGATGGAATTTAAAATGGAATAGTCAAAGATTACTTGAAGGTATTTCTGAATAAATAAAAAAAGGAATTTTCAAAAAATCCATCGAAGGATTTTTTAAAGGAACCTCTAAAGGAATGCTCGAAGGTATTTTTAAATGAATTTCCAAATTAGTTCCCAGGGGAATTCATAAAAAAATCGAAAGAATTCTTAAAGGAATTACCGAAGGGTTTTCCGAAAAAAAACAGCCAGAGGAATCTCCTAGGATTTTTTTAAAAGAAATTCTGAACTTCCATAGGAATTTTCTATAAAAATTGTGAAAACAAAATCCGTAAGAATTCCTGAAGGAATTTCTCGATGAATTCTAGACCAACATTTAAAGAGGGCGTAACATCCAAAATTTCTTCCTTCCGATTCTTCGTGTACATATATAGCTATATATGTAGACGAATAATCAGAAGGAATAAATTTTGGCTGTCACTTCATTTTTCAAATGTTGGTCTAGAATTATCAAAGAAATTTCTGGAAAAGTTGCTAAAAAAAATATCCTAAGTAATTCCTTAATGGGTTTTCTGAAGGAAGATTTGCTGGAAAATCTAAAGCAGTTTTAGAGGATTTTTTTTCAGAAATTCCCGGAATAATTTCTTAGGCTTAGGGAGTTCCCGTAGGAATTTCCTGTGGAGTTTCGTAAGAAACTCCTAAATGAATTCCTAAAAAAAACCTTTAGAAATTCCTAAACCAATTTCTGAAGAAGTTCCTACGCGAATTTTCCAAACCTAAAGCAATTTCCGAACGAATTTTTGATGGAATTTCCGAAGGAATTCTCAAAATGTTTTTAGTAGGTATTTCTTAAGGAATTGCGGAAGGTGCTTATGAAAAAGTTTCTAAAGGAATTCGTAAATGGGTTTTTTAAATGAATGATTTATAGAGCTTCCGAAGGAATTCCAAGAGGAAGTTCTAAATTCAAAAGGAATTCCTGAGGTAAATTCTGAAGTAATTCTTAAAATTTGTTCTTTCAATTTCCGGAAAGGACATCCGAAGGGGTTTAAAAATTAATTTTTATATTAATTTACCTTCTGGAATTGTTCCTGGAATTCCGTCTTTAACTTTGCCAGTAATTCATTCTAAAACTCCTTCAAAAATTCCCCAGAAGAACAATCTTGAAGATTGTTCTGGAAATTCCTGGAGGAATTCCTTCAAAACATCTTCATGAAACGAATCCAGTAATTCCTTTGGAAACCTTTCCAGACACTTTCCGGAAGCCTCCCCAGAAATCAGCCCAAAGCTTTCTCAATGATTTCCTTAGGAAGACAGGAAAATCCTCCTTAGGACCGCCGGAAAAACTGTCAAAGGAACTACCGAAAATTGCCGACATTCTTAGATTACTCCAAGAATTCTTTTGGACATTTCTTCAAGACTTCCTTCAAAAACTCTTTCATGAACTCTCTCAAAAATCCTTTGGAAATTTATTCAGGAATTGATTCGTTAATTCCTCCTAAATTTCATTTAGAGATTCCTGCAGGAGTTCGTCCCCAAAATCCTCAGTAAAATCTTTCGGAAACTCCTGCAGATGTTTCCTCTGGGATTAATTAAAAAATGCACAAGCTTGGCACGGCAAATGCTGGGTAAAGCGTACCATTGGTACTTCGCGTACCTGAAGGAATAAAATAGACCCCATCTCGTGGTCCTTAGCCTCTTACCCAGCAACTCCTATCCCTACCTCTCCGTGGTGCTGGCCGGGATACGAGCAACTTTAAGAAAGATCGGGTAACCAACCTGGTGGGAACTATGGTCGTATGCTGACAGGGGAGGAGGGGGTGGGGGGGTTGGGTTTGCTCCTCTCCGGAGGTGCAAATCTTATTGAGCGTCTGTTCTCCATGTCAGGATCGGCTCACAACAGCGTCTATTCACCATGTTAGGGGCGGCTGATCATCGTCCGAGTGCCAGCGAGGGACTCTAAATGTAACTGTGCACCATGGTCCACCGGAAATAAGGAGGGATGGTCCTCCGGAAATTCAGGGCGTTTGGTGTCAGGCCCTGCAAGCCAGCCTCAAAAAAAAACTCCCGCAACGAACAATCAACAAGAGAGTACGTTCCGGAACCATCGGCGAAGACCACTGCGACGAAAAGGACTAGCGATTGGAAACTCGGTTCGTGGAACTGCAAATCTCTCAACTTCATCGGGAGCACACGCATACTTGCCGATGTGCTCAAGGACCGTGGATTCGGCATCGTAGCGCTGCAGGAGGTTTGTTGGAAGGGATCAATGGTGCGAACGTTTAGAGGTAATCATACTATCTACCAGAGCTGCGGCCACACACGCGCTGGGAACAGCTTTCATAGTGATGGGCGATATGCGAAGGCGCGTGATCGGGTGGTGGCCGATCAATGAAAGAATGTGCAGGTTGAGGGTCAAAGGCCGGTTCTTCAACTTCAGCATAATCAACGTCCATAGCCCACACTCCGGAAGCACTGATGATGATAAGGACGCATTCTACGCGCAGCTGGAACGTGAGTAAGACAGCTGCCCAAGCCACGACGTCAAAATCATCATAGGAGATTTGAACGCTCAGGTTGGCCAAGAGGAGGAGTTTAGACCGACTATTGGGAAGTTCAGCGCTCATCGACTGGCGAACGAAAACGGCCTACGACTTATTGATTTCGCCGCCTCCAAAATATGGCCATTCGCAGCACATACTTCCAACACAGCCTTCCGTATCGGTACACCTGGAGATCACCACTGCAGACAGGATCACAAATCGACGATGTTCTGATTCATGGACGGCACTTCTCCGAAATTTTCGACGTCAGGACATATCGTGGCGCTAACATCGACTCTGACCACTATCTGGTGATGGTTAAACTGCGCCCAAAACTATCCGTCATCAACAATGTTCGGTACCGACGATCGCCGTGGTACGACCTAGAGCGACTGAAGCAACCTGATGTCGTCACTGCATACGCGCAGCATCTCGAGGCAGCGTTGCCGGAAGAGGGTGAGCTCGATGGGGCCTCTCTTGAGGACTGCTGGAATACAGTCAAAGCAGCCATTAACGATGCAACGGAGAACAACGTCGAGTATGTGGGACGAAGTCGGTGGAACGATTGGTTCGACAAAGAGTGCAGACAGATTCTGAAGGAGAAGGAGGCAGTTCGAACGGTCGCGCTACAGCAAGGGACCCGGCAGAACACGGAACGCTATAGACGGAAGCGGAGACAGCAGACCCGCCTTTTCAGGAGAAGAAACGCCGCCTGGAAGAAGCGGAGTGCAAGGAGATGGAACAGCTGTGCCGTTCTCAAGATACAGGCAAGTTCTATCAGAAGCTCTACGCATCCCGCAAAGGCTTCGTGCCGCGAGCCGAAATGTGCCGGGATAAGGATGGGAGCATCTTGACGGACGAACGTGTGGTGATCGAAAGGTGGAAGCAGCACTACGAGGAACATCTGAATGGCGCTGAGAGTACAGGCAGTGAAAGTCAAGGCAGCGGGGGAGATGACTACGTCAGTTCAGCGGACGATGGAAGCCAACCAGCCCCCACCTTGAGGGAAGTTAAGGATGCCATTCAACAGCTAAAGACCAATAAAGCAGCTGGTAAGGATGGTATCGGAGCTGAGCTCATCAAGATGGCCCCGGAAAAGCTGGCCACTTGCCTGCACAAACTGATAGTCAGAATCTGGGAAACCAAACAGCTACCGGAGGAGTGGAAGGAAGGGGTTATATGCCCCATCTACAAGAAAGTCGACAAACTGGAGTGTGAGAACTTTCGAGCGATCACCATCATAATGCCGCCTACAAAGTGATATCCCAGATCATCTTCCGTCGTAGTCGTGGTCGTAAAATACAAAGGGGCATCATCTGTGGAAGTCGGGCCTACTACGGGCTTCCGAAGAAAATGCGGTCAAAAACGATTCGCCACCGCACCAAATGTGTCATGTGCAAGACACTAATAAGACCGGTTGTCCTCTACGGACATGAAACATGGACAATGCTCGAGGGGGATTTGCAAGCACTCGGAGTATTCGAGAGACGGGTGCTTAGGATCATCTTTGGCGGTGTGCAAGAAGACGGTGTGTGGCGGCGATGAATAAACCATGAGCTCGCCCAACTCTACGACAGAACCCAGTATCCAGAAGGTAGCTAAAGCCGGAAGGGTACGATGGGCAGGACATGTTGCAAGAATGCCGGACAGCAAGCCTGCAAAGATGGTGTTCGCTTCCGATCCGGCAGGTACGAGACGGCGTGTTGCGCAGCGAGCGAGATGGGCAGACCAGGTGCAAAACGACTTGGCGAGCGTGGGGTGTATCCGAGGATGGAGAGATGCGGCCTCGAACCGTGTATTGTAGCGTCAAATGGTTGATTCAGTGTTATCTGTTTAGATGTGAACTAAATAAATGAAATGAACAAGCTTGGATCTACAATACCAATACCTTTTTCAACATTGACTGAACATGACACAGAACATGCATTAACTGTCAGACACAGAACATGCATTAACTCAATATTTTCCAATTTCTCGTGAGAATTCTGACGATTGTGTGACTTGAAGAGAAGAGTAACAATAATTTCTCTAGGTGACAATAAAAATTATTTTCCACAGTGTACGTAAAATCGGGGAAAAATGAACGCTGTATCGAGTGACGTTATATCGAGTGTTCGTTGTATCGGGGGTACGTTATAATGAAGACTACCTGTACTAGATTCTGTAAGTAGACGTCGTTGTGATGTAGAACGTGGTTGACCTGGTAACCAACCCCAGTAACATTTCGGTTTTATGCTGGTTTTATCGAAGTCATGTAGAGCAAATAATGGTTTTCATGAGCGTTATAAAACTAAAAATGTTACTTGGGAATTGATCTGAACTCCGCCACAGTTTGGAGAATTTAGAACAACTGGTTTAGGCATGATTGAATTGCCAGTTATACCCATAGGCTCTATGGAAATATGTGGGCTTGATGGGTTGACGTCGTTGTGGTACAGAGTGTAGTTGACCTGATAGACAGAGATGCATTCTGAACACGAAACGCGTGTTCGCGTTCAAAACATGCTGAACACAACACACTGTTCAAAAGTATTGACCTAGCATAGCAACTTGTATCCTAGGAAAACAAATTCAAGCGACGGCATGCTACACATTTTTC